>NC_134121.1:21138028-21441058 GCF_040939455.1 Microcebus murinus | reverse complement strand
TCCCTAGTTTCTAAGCAATCTTTCCCTCAATCCCTCACACTTGTTTGAGACACAATGGTTTGGGAGCAGGCAGATCTAGGTTTTAATCCCAGACCAGCTACTTACTGGTGGTGTGACTTTGAACAAGTTTTTTCTCTTCCCTAAGCCTGTTTTCTTTTCTGTAAAACAAGGACAGGAATAATACTTGTCTCAAGATATTCTTTTTTTTTTTTTTAAGAGACAGGGTCTTGCTCTGTCACTCAGGCTAGAGTACAGTGGCCCAATCATAGCCCATTGGATTCTTGAACTCCTGGGCTCAAACGATCCTCCTGCCTCAGTCTCCCACAGTGCTGGGACTACAGGCGTGTGCCACCATGGCTGGCCTCATGAGATTCTTAGAGTTAAATGAGATACTATGTATAAAATGCCTGGCATAGCATCTGATGTACACTGGGGGCACCACATATATATATATTCCCTTCTTCTCTCACCCTTCCTTGGATTTCAAAATATAAACTATTCATAGTTGAGCACTTAAGTCCACTTTGGCACACATTCTCCCTATATTCGCAGCATTCTTTTATAGGCTTTTCTAGTCAACTTCGGGAGGAAGAAGGAATGGAAAAACCATTACAACATACAAACACAGCTTTTCCTCTTGATTTCGCTGGAGAAAAATTTGGAAAATACAAAAAAATAGAAAGAAAATGAAAATCACTGAAAATTCCTGTACCCAGAGATAATTATTATTAATAATACTGTGGCCTACAGTTTCCACGTAGTCTTTTTGTATAATAGATAGACATCCACCTATTAAATATATCTTAAAATTGGAGTTATATTGTACATACTAAAAACTAACATTTAATGAGCTTCTACCATATATGCCAAGGACTATTTTATGTTTTTTTGCTTAGGGATGTAGAGAGGTTATGAAGAATTTTATTTTTCTGTGTGTGTGCTTGTGTGGTTTCCAAATCTTCTCTAATAAAAACAGAAAAAATCAGAAGAGTTTTCTGTCTTTCATGTAAGTCTCGTTTAAAATGTGCTTTTCTGAGTTAGATGAGACATCCATTCCTCTGAAATACATCAACCAGCGGTAACCCATGAAGTCACCAATAAAATTTCCCATGAATCCTTATCACTTTAGTTGCTGTGAGATCTTGAAAGAGCAGGGTTACTGAAAAGGAGGTCTTAGCACAAATAATACCCTATTCAAAGAAGATTCCATTGCTTTCTTGATTGTTCCTTTCACACAATTCTTAGAAATTTCACCTTTTCTTGTCAAATGCATTTATTAGATTATTATCTAAATTACATCTTTAACACATCTAACTGCCATGTGAGTTGTATTTAAATCACACTAGTTTTGAGCCTGGGGCCTCATGAAGCATACGTAACCACAGTTGGTTCATGAAAATCTTACTTGTTGATGTTCTTCTTCTTATAATTAATACTGACAATTGCATATAACTCACACACAGAAAATAAAAATAACAAATTTTTCATTAAATTAGAAAGGATCCTTTTGTTTTAAAAGTTTTATTATATTTTTGTAATAAAATTTTCACTGTGGCACCAAGGAAAAATAACATTTTTTTTTCTAGTGTGGCAGTCAATGTGCTTAAAAAAAAAAATCATGAAATGTTTTGGCACGACTTTAGGAATCAGAGGGAGAATCCTATTTGTAAGGTCAGACAGTAAGCAGCTACTCTTCTTTCCCAGTTGTAGAATACCTTGGAATGAAGAAAGATCAACTCAGAGCAAAATAAACCACCTGATTAATTGCCAAAGCAGGAACCAAGCGTAAAAAAATTTCCAAAATAGTCACACAAAAGTTTTGACACATAGACCAAAAAGGAGATAAACATCTACTCCACACCTTAGACCTTTATCTGGCTCATAGTACATTAGGGAGATTAAATAAAATCTTATTGACAAGGATTTTATAAGACAAAGATAGAGCAGAGTTAAGATACCTGAATGATAAAATATTTAAAAAAATTTTTTTTAAACTTTAAAAGTAGCTTGACCACTTAGGCATTCTTTTAAATTAACTGGAAGCATCTTGTTTTCTTAAGCATTACAAACATCTCTCTAAAAGCTTTTCTATGTCATTAATTTGCTTACCAAATGCTTCTTTCACAAATCGTGCAAATGCAAACCTCAGCCTAACTCCTTTAAACTTAACTTTCAAACTAGTGGAATCTGAATAATGGAATTTTATGGTATTGCATTTCTTTTTTTAAATTTTCTTAATTTATTTTTTCTTTTTTGTCTTACTTTTTTTTCTTTTTTTCTTTTGGTATTGCATTTCTTGACTACGAAAACTCTATTGTGCCCAGGAGTGAAACTCCTCAGGCCTTTGCAGGCAACAGAAAGAACAGGATTCTTTATCTGTGGCAGGTATGTTGTGTAGACAATGACTAACATCATTAGGTAAGATTAATTTCCCAAGAGAAGAGATTAGGTAGGAACATGCTTCCTATGACTCCCTAGGATACAACAGAGAGGACTTCCATAATCCTTAGCAAACTGACTTACATGTCGGTGAAGAGAGTTGGCGAGTCGGGCCGATGGGACTGCACATCCTGCATAGCATTCCATTCATTGACTGAGGATTGATCTGAGTTGATATGGCTCTCATAATAACTCACCCAGGTGAGAAAGAGGCTGCCTGGGTAGTAGTTATGCATTCTGGCCACTTCACAAGCCTTGTGTAAACTCTGTAGGGCAGACCTGAAAGATATGCTGGGAAATGAGCACCATAGCACTGTGGGGTACCAAAAGGCCAATAATAATCCATGTGTATCCCAGACTCTTCTAATTTTTAAATTCTATAAAATTGACCTCTAGAAAATCTACACCTTGAAATTCAAGGTTCTCCAATCTGATTATAGCAGCAATAGACTAGACATTTCCTGAAGATATGATGCATCATTAACGTAGAGGGGAGGGAAAGGGAGAAAGGAGAACTGACAACTCACCAGTAGGAAAAAAAAAAGGTTCGGGTACCTATGGAACTCATGATCCTATAGTTGTGGTGGCTGTGTTTTATCATTAGAAAACTAAAGAGCTCAATATTTTACTATATTAAGATTTCCTTCCCTTAGCACAGAATCATGTTACAGCACACATTCTCTATGACTTTTAGAGGCTCAAAAATCACATAGATAAAGGTCCTTAAGCCTTGACGGCATGTCCTTTAATGTGCAAGAAGTACTGATCTAATGAAGTTTTCCATTCTTGCTGCCTTAGCCTCCTAGTCTCTTTAAACCATTTATTTCTACGCAGGAGCTACTTTCTAAGAACAGCTCGGGTTATTCTGAGACTAAACCTTTGACTCTAAACTCAGGAACCCAAGAAGGGTAAACAGAACTGAAGAGTACCTTTTTGGTTATATACTTGGGAAAAGCTTAAACCAGAAATGCTAGGAAGTTATACAACTAAAAGGACCTTTCTATGTTTTGTTTACTGAGGTAGCTAAAGTGCCTAAAAGAATGCCTAGTTCATATTTGGAGCTCAATTAGTGCTTGGTGAGTGAAATGTCTTATTAGCTATAAACTAACGTCTTTTTCCTAAGAGAAACAGATAGTATGAGAGAATTCTACAGTCAATTTATTTACATCTTTTTCTTAAATGCCCTTTTAAAAAATTTCCCCTCATCACAAAAGTGATCCACGCCCACATTAGAAAATGAGGGACCGCAGATAAAAAGCAAAAATATCCACTGTTAAGGTTTTAGTATAGTACAGGTCTTTCCACCAGTCATTTTGCCTCTGTATAGATTTATTTTTCTTTTCTTTTTATTTTTTTAGAGACAGGGTCTTGCTCTCTTGCCCAGGATGGAGGGCAGTGGCCTGATTTAACTCATTGTAACCTCAATCTCCTGGACTCAAGTAACCCTCAGCCTCCCAAGTAGCTAGGACTACTAGTGCACCCCACCATACCTGGCTAAATTTTTTTTTTTTGTAGAGTTGGGGTCTTGTCATGTTACCCAGGCTTGTCTCCAACTCCTAGCCTCAAGCGATCCTCCTACCTTGGTCTCTCAAAGTGCTGGGAATGCATAGATGTTTAATAAACAAAGATATGACCATATTCTGGTATACCCTTTATAACGTTTCCTTTATAATACTTTGCAGCCTGTCACCAACATCTTTACATGTCAATATTCAACTAGATCATTTTTCATTATTGCATAATATTCAATAATAGATATATCATAATTTAACTAATTCCTATTTTTTAGACATTTAAATTGTTTTTCATTCTTTGCTATCATTAGAACATTGACAAAATTCTTACAGCTAAAATCTTTGCACACACCCATGGCTATAACCTTAGGATAAATTCTTGGGAGAATACTAGGTCAAAGGCCATGGAAAATGATAAGGCATACTGGAGTTCATTCTTCCACCAACAGTACAAGGTAGCGTCTGTTCTTTGAATCCTTGTCAATCTCATATAATAATTTAAATTTAATACTGTAAATAAAAAATTTTTCTGCTAATTTCATAAGGGAAAATTGTACCAGTCCATTTTTATTAGGAAAACAGATTTTTCCTTAAAACAAACTTACAGAATCTTTTAAAAATGCCTGGGATTGGGGGAGGAAAAAAAAGAAGAAAAAAGCTTTCTATTACTTAAAGTAAGCCAAATTCTCAGAGCAAATTTCCATTACAATATACAGATTCAACTGAAATTTGAATTTCAATTCAAATTGGTAAGGGCCAGCTTAGTGTAATGTATGGGATGCTCAAGGCATGTTCTCTTCATCTAGGAAACACATGCTTCAAAAACATATGCCACAGAGCCTGGCACAACTGCCTTAAAATACACTCACAGCCTAGTCAACCCTCACACAGTTTAGGTGCACAGGAGTGGGAGGCTGTAGTAACTATTTTCCTGTGAAGGAAACACCTGGTCTAAAAGCTGCTTTGATCTATATATCATCTATTTTTTTTTTCCTGTGGCTTTTCAATTCACTATTTACTCCCCATGAGGTATGCCAAAAAAGTTCATTCTGTGATAAGCTAACAGAGTTCAGACTAGTCAGTTTACTTTAGAACATCAAAGCTTGATCTAAAGTTATAACTTGAATTAAGACTGCCTGTACTTCTCCCCCAAACATACCTGAAAACACTGCTGTTTATGGTACTTACAGCTGCTTGGTTTTACTTGATACCTGGTAATAGATAAGTCAGTTGCCTTTAACTGAGCCTTAGTCAAAGAAGATCATAAGTTTTTCTATGAGAAATTTACCTGTAAAATATGCCCTAAATCTAAAAATCTGGTCTAAACACAAGACCTGAAACTCTGTCCTACCTCAGTTACTGCAGGAAACCATTAGACTTATGGTCCTTAAAAGGACTCATTGAGCTGCTAACAGGATAGTTAATTGTTCAGTGAGTCTTAAGACACTACCACCTCAATCCTGTTAATTCTGTTATTCAGGAGATTATCTCTCTAGAGTCCTTTTTAGGCTCTTTTATGTCTTATTTTGCTTGCCTTCTTCTGTCCATTTCACTCCTGAAGGGCACTTCTACAGAACAGGCAGCTGAATGAGAAACTGAAATTCAAATCCTTCACCTGTGGATGGATTTTGAATCATAGTCACATCATTCCCTGCTTATATTAGATCATTTTCTTTATAATCTGGAACAAGAGAATAACAGAATATAAGAAATATTCTCAGGCCAGTTATGTAATCTCTTCAAGCCTCAATTATCTCATCCATAATAAGGGTTGTTTTTTTTTTGAGACAGAGTTTCACTCTGTTGCCTGGGCTAGAGTGCCGTGGCATCAGCCTAGTTCACAGCAACCTCAAACTCCTGGGCTCAAGCGATCTTTCTGCCTCAGCCTCCTGAGTAGCTGGGACTACAGGCATGTGCCACCATGCCAGGCTAATTTTTTCTATATATATTAGTTGGCCAATTAATTTCTATTTTTTTTTAAGTAGAGATGGGGGGGGGTGTGTCTTTCTGTTGCTCAGGCTGGTTTTGAACTCCTGACCTTGAGCGATCCACCCACCTCGGCCTCCTAGAGTGCTAGGATTAAAGGCGTGAGCCACTGTGCCCAGCCAAGGGGTTTAATAACATTATTTGGGGGGGGGGGTGTCGGTGTGATGATTAAATTCAGGTAAAGCACCTGGCACAATGCCTAGCACAAAGTAAATAACCCCAAAGTGTCCATATACCAGCTGATGGTTATTAACAAATACAGTATTTTCTCTAGGCTTTATCTGCATTATGCAAATAGCCACCAGCAGTTTAAGTGAAAATTGATCTATCTAGAAAGTAATTCTGTCAATACTATCCCTGACTACCCTAAGAAATTTAAAGTTAGCTTGAGCATGCGTAAAACCTCGACTCTACCAAAAAAAAAAAAAAAAAAAAAGCCAGGCATGGTGGTACACCCCTATAATCCCAGGTACTGGGTAGGCTGAGGCAGGAAGATCACTTGAGCCCAGGAGTTTGAGGTTGCAATGAGCTATGATGAGACCACTGCACTGTTGCCTGGGTGACAAAGTGAGATCCTGCCCTAAAAAAAATTAAATGACAGCCGGGCGCGGTGGCTCACGCCTGTAATCCTAGCTCTCTGGGAGGCCGAGGTGGGCGGATTGCTCAAGGTCAGGAGTTCAAAACCAGCCTGAGCGAGACCCCGTCTCTACTATAAATAGAAAGAAATTAATTGGCCAACTGATATATATATAAAAAATTAGCCGGGCATGGTGGCGCATGCCTGTAGTCCCAGCTACTCGGGAGGCTGAGGCAGAAGGATTGCTTGAGCCCAGGAGTTTGAGGTTGCTGTGAGCTAGGCTGACGCCACGGCACTCACTCCAGCCTGGACAACGAAGCGAGACTCTGTCTCAAAAAAAAAAAAAAAAAAAATTAAATGACAAAAAAATGTGTACTATAAAACTCTGTTTCAACCAGCTATACGAAACATTAAGTCTCTTCCAGAGCCTAAGAATATTTCCAAATTTTACTTGTTCACTAATCCTGATGGCCTTCCACTGTAACAATTTGAATATTGCACTTCCAGATCATCTTTAACTATGATAGCGACGTAAACAGATCACACAATTTTATACACAGATCATACAACAGCATTTTCTTACTGAATTATACCATTTCAAATATTTCTCACAAAATAATTGCTTCATTAAACAACTTTTGTAGAGATATCAAAAGTCATCTTACCACATTGCCTGCACAGATACAGGTTTGAATATGTGAACTCTGTTATCTGTTGATACGCTGAACCCACTAAAGACAAAAAGAGAACAAGACAAAAATCCATAAATGAGGGGAAGTTATTTCAGTTGTGAGTTTCAAAGGATGTTTCCCAGACTAGCAACAGCTGGCTCAGTAGAAGGAATCATCAGGCACTTCATGCAGAAGTTAACTGGAGCATAAGACTTAACTGAAAAGCTTCAACAAATTATCTGATTTTATGTACTAGGCAAAATGCATGGATTCCCACATTAGAGTTAGAGAATTAAAAATGCAGTTTCCTAGCTGCAGCTTTGGTCAAGCTGTTCTGTGTATTTCTATTTGGAAGTCTTGTGGGTTCTTAGTAAACCTGACCCTGGTTTTATAAACTGGAGCAAACGTCTTGGTCTCTTGGGGACACATTCTAAAAACACCAGGAGGTGGGGGTGGGGAGTCATTGGAAGGAACTGGCACAGGAAAGGAGTTATACTGTAGGCTGACAGCTGGCAGTGGCAGCAAGAGGTTATTTGAAACAGGACATATCATCCTTTGGGAGAGTACTGCAATAGTCCCACATGCTCAGATTAAAGAGTGAGCCAACACATTAGTTCTTCTTTGTCTGGATTCCTAACATAGCCTAGGAGAACAGAAGTGAGAGACCCTGGCAAGTTGTATTTTTACTCTACTTTACAAAACAGAAATTTAAAAGGACTCACTGAGCTGCTAACATGATAGTTCAGTTGGGCACACTGGACTTCCCTTACAGCTGAATCAATGGGCACTAAGATAGAACCCCCCCTCCCCAGCTTTCTGTAGGAGAATAAAAAGGAAAAGCTCTTACCCATCACCATCCAAATGAATTAGAGTGTCACTCCAGAGAGGCAGGACTAAGCCCATGGTACAAGTGCTACTGTAAGACAAGAAATTGTCCATAAATTACTCCTGTTATTCTGGGAAGCAGTCTTTTGCTTATTAACTCTTTCAACACAAAAAATAAATCCCTAAGCTCTAAATTATAACATAAATGCTTTTATTTTTAATTTTTTTTTTTGAGACAGAGTCTCACTTTGTTGCCCAGGCTAGAGTGAATGCTGTAGCGCCAGCCTAGCTCACAGCAACCTCAAACTCCTGGGCTCAAGCAATCCTACTGTCTCAGCCTCCTGAGTAGCTGGGACTACAGGCATGTGCCACCATGCCCGGCTAATTTTTTTTTCCTATATATATTAGTTGGCCAATTAATTTCTTTCTATTTATAGTAGAGACGGGGTCTCGCACTTGCTCAGGCTGGTTTTGAACTCCTGACCTCGAGCAATCTTCCCGCCTCAGCCTCCCAAAGTGCTAGGATTACAGGCGTAACATAAATGTTAAAGTGGGAAAATTTTCCATCTTATTACTATTAATCCCATGTATGTCTCCAAGAGCTGCTTTAAAGAAATGGTTAGTTCCTTATATATTTATCAAAGAAAACTTATTGATGACTCAAGATTGCTGCTCCTATGAAGATGACCAGGGTGTGCCAAAGAGAAAGGGCAGCACAATGGTCTGATAAGGTCTAGTGTTGGACACCATGTGAAAGTTTCTAGAATTGGAAAGCTGGATGATGGGGAGGGGGACTCGTGGTGGGTAGAGGGAGCAACAGCATCCTTTCCCAGGCTGACCTCGGCCCTTCCCCATCCTCTGGACTAAAATGTGGAATACACTGGCCTGACACTGATGGGGACTTTGCTTAACCCTGGAAGCTTTGATGAGCTGGACTGGTATGCAAAGATGTATTCTCAGCACAGATGGAGGGAGTGAAGCGCACTGTTAACAAGGTTCTGAGCAGCTATTTCCAGGTGGCTCACACTGTACGAAAGTGCAGTGGGCTGGCCTCCACCTGGTCTATGCTGGGGACTGGCAGCTTAGCCCCACTGAGGTGTTCCCCACTGTGGTTGGTGACAGTGACAGCAGTGGCAGCCTTAATGCCCTGGTTCTGCTCCTCTTGGCAGAGCAGCTCCGAGCTAAGGCTGTCTTCCAGATGCAGCAGGCCAAGTTCCCGACATGGCAGTTTCATTGAGAGTGTCAGGGAGATGACTACACAGCCATTCTGACCCTAGGAAATCCTGACCTGATTGGGGAATTGGTGATCATGGTCCCTTACTTCCTGCAGAGCCTCACTCTTTGGCTAGTGCTGGGAGGAGAGCCAGTTTATCACTGGTGGCCGGGTAAAGAGGGGGTCAACTTGACAGTGGCTGGGAAATACTTGGCTGTATACTGGGTAGCTGCATTGAATATGGGACCAGGCAGAGGCCATGCGAGTGATTATCACAGGGCAAAGGAACAGGTTTAGGCTGGAGTGGAGTTTGAAGTAAACGCAAGGCTACATGTCACAACCTTTTCCTTTGGTTACCACCTGACTTTGCTCCAGGCCAACATGGTGTTTAGAGGCTTAGTGGATAGTAACTGGTGTGTAGGTGCTATGCTGGAGAAGAAGATGACCCCCCTTGCCTGTCACCCTTGCTCTTGGAGCCTTCCTTAATCTTAATCTGGTGCAACAGATTTCACTATGGCTTCAGCATCACTGTGGGCTGAGGTTGTCCCAGAGCCAGTCCCCACAGCAGCTGAAACCTGAGTCAGGTGCCCTAGGGTCAGAGACTAGGCCATTCTCCAGAGCCCACCTTGCTGGGTGACCTCTAGGTCCCAGGAGCAGAGAGGGGGACAGGACTATGCCTTCTTCAGAACTGGAACTGCCACAGGGACAGCTGATGAGGCAGTAGTTTGAGGCTCCAAACTCTACTACCAGCTCCACTATCATCTTCCCCATGCTCTGTGGCTCTGGACTAAGGGAAGAGGATTAAAAAGTAGGTTTAGCTAAATTTCTCTTTTGCCCCACTTCTTTCTTGATTTACCTTTAATCCTGCATGGGGGCCAGGCGCGGTGGCTCACGCCTGTAATCCTAGCACTCTGGGAGGCTGAGGCGGGTGGACCGCTTGAGGTCAGGAGTTCGAAATCAGCCTGAGCAAGAGCAAGACCCCATCTCTACTATAAATAGAAAGAAATTAATTGGCCAACTAATATATATAGAAAAAAAAATTAGCCTGGCATGGTGGCACATGCCTGTAGTCCCAGCTACTCGGGAGGCTGAGGCAGTAGGATTGCTTGAGCCCAGGAGTTTGAGGTTGCTGTGAGCTAGGCTGATGCCATGGTACTCACTCTAGCCTAGGCAACAAAGCGAGACTCTGTCTCAAAAAACCAAACAAAAAAATCCTGTATGGGATTATTAGTTTATCACCTTGTTTTCCATCCCAGAGCCTCCCAAGGCTGGGAAAGTAGAGCTGAAGGGATAAATCTCTGGCCTCAGAGAGCAGGGTCCACCCATTCCCAGAAGGAGCTTCTTTACCTCTCTTGGCTCTGAGGCTCCCTCCTTCTGCATCTTCTGTGATTCCAGAAAACAACCATATTCCCATGGTCACCCCCTGCTATCCCCAAGACTATAAGAAGAGGCAGTAATTGCTTTAGTCTTTCATCGCAACCACTGGGCTCCCTTTCTATTGGGCCCAATCTCTGGTCCCAGCATTTTTCTCTTTCTGGTCCACTGTGAGTCAGGTGAGCTAGGGAAGGGGACGAGCCTAAGCCTCAGCTACAGATCTCCTGGAGCAGGGGCATCATGGCACACAATCCCTGGATGCACTGGATTTGGTACCTGAATACATTGTTAATGCTCTGGAACTCAGCTAACAGGCCCAGCAGCTTTCTGTACAGAAACTTCTGAAGGAAGTAGTGGAGTTGCCAAGAAAACAGGAGGGTGAAAAAGGCAGCTGGGAGTCTTGCCTTGAGGCCCTAATCCCCTAACTGTCCCTCAGTGAAGCTAGGCCTGAACATTAGACAAAATTATGCTCTAGTATGACAAGTTCATCGAGGTCCCAAGGGACCCCCAAAGGATCTCTGTCTCATACTGTCTTCTTTTATCATGCCCAGTTTTTCCTAAACCCAGAGCTCTAATGGCCAAGTGTGAAGAAAGCCCCAGACTTAGCCAGAACTTCAACTATATGGCATTTTAGGGTCTGGCCTTCTTGAACAGGTTCTAGAAGGTGGGTATGTTCCATGATAGAAAGCATCCCCTTTCTGGCCATACTAGCTCATGAAAGAAGTGGTGTATACCTCAAAACCTGGAAAGATCATGGACTATTGAACCAGGAACTGGTTTTGGTCATGAAATTGTAAATGATCATAACGTCAAGGGAAATGAAAAATTAAAGGAATTGGCCCAATGGAAAGGGCAAGGAAGGGCCATAGGACAAGAGTGAACAAGATTCTTAAAAATCTGTTTAATCTGGAGAAGGTGGACTGACAAGGTGATGGATATCATCAATCTCAGGAATGTGATTATACAAAGCCTATGAGCTACTACTTTGCATCTCTACTGAATAAAAAAATATGGAAAAAAGTGAGATTAAAAAAAAAAAGAAAAAAAAAACTTATTGACTGAGCTTCCTACATTGCTACCTTGGTTGTCATCTCGAAAATGGCCACCATCTAAAAAATCCAGGCGATTGCTGCTGACTTGCATTTGGCAGGTCTCAGCCCAGGATACAGCATCCAATTCAACTCCAAGAATTAATTCTAATGCCAAGAACTACTGCTGGTTGCTGAAGAGCTTGGAATGTGTGATTTGCTCAATTCTAATTCTGAGGTTTACAAAGATTTATTAATTACTAGAACACACTCAATAGTCTAAAAGGGAAAGGGAATAAAATAAATGTAAAGAAGTAATTGTTAGCAGCTGAGATCAAATCAGAGAGACAAAATAGACACAATACAACCTAAATAAATACAATAGTCCTTGGTGACTGTGCACTGAACTAGCATTGCTGAAATGTAGAGTTAATAGGAATATCAACAACAACAAAAAAGGGTAGCCTTAGTACTAAAATATCATTTCAATCACATACACTAGCCCAGGAAGGAAACTGGCTTTGAGTTAACAGAACAGGTTGGTGTAGGAAGCCACAGACTCCTGATAGATCGTGTGCTCTATACAATATTTCTATGAACAACTGTAATCTACCTCAGATCACTGCCCCTTTCTCTCCTTAAGGCTGCCTGTTTTTTAAAAACCCTCTCGCCAGTCTCCCAAAGGCTGCTACACTTGCTCCATGCCAATGTATCTAGAAAGGCAGCACGGTGCTATGGAAAGAACCTTACACATGTGAGGTGGAACACTGCAGTGTGGTTAAGAACACGAGCTCTGGAGTCAGATGGGCTCTGGAACCTGGGTTCTGGCATTAACTGTAGGATCTTAGGCAAATTACTTAATTGCTTTGTACCCCAGTTTCTCCATCTGTAAAAACTAGGATGAAATATCTTCTTCTATGTCAAAAGATCTGGCTGGGTTTGATCTCTTTCAGTATTACAACTTCTTTTGACAAGTTATTTAACCTCTTCCTGCCTGAATTTCTTCATCTTACAATATAGATAACAAAACCTACCCTCACAGGGTTATTATAAAGACTTAAAATATTTATTATTTATTATTATTCTGTTTGAGACAGAGTTTCACTGTGTTGCCCTGGCTACAGTGCCATGGCGTCAGCCTGGCTCACAGCAACCTCCAATTCCTGGGCTCAAGCAATCCTCCTGCCTCAGCCTCCCGAGTAGCTGGGACTACAAGCATGCACCACCATGCCCGGCTAATTTTTTTGATGTATTTTTAGGTGGCCAATTAATTTCTTTCTATTTTTAGTAGAGACGGGGTCTCACTCTTCCTCAGGCTGGTTTCAAACTCCTGACCTTGAGCCATCCACCCCTTGGCCTCCCAGAGTGCTAGGATTAAGGCGTGAGCCACTTCGCCCGGCCTCAGACTTAAAATATTTAAAGTAAAACAATCTATGTGAATGCATTGTCCTATAAAACAAATCTTGAATATGAATCTGTAGTGGGTGCTCTAATACCTCTGACAGTGATTTGGGGGACTGGAGAAGCACTATGCAAATGCTTTGGAAACAACATGAGGAATACTAAGCTTTAACTGCTGGAGTCACTGCAGGGCTAAAGAAGGCCAGCTCTTAGTTGGGCTTTCCACTATACTTGCTGGCCTGGGCTACTCAATCCCCTCCCTAGTGATTTCAGAGTTCAGGAGATTCAAATCAAGACTGGAACATCTTTATTCACATTGTAATCCTGGACCCAAACACAGAGACAGAGCTAATTCCCTGAGTCCAAGAGCTAGTAAGATAGCTCCATCACAAGTTTTGTTGAGTAGATGAAGTGAGTGCACAAAAAATTTGTTTTGAAAATGGCTTCCCATGGTGAAGTAGGGTTATTTTTAGAGTAGCTTTTTGTTTTGTATTTAGTCAGTGCTTAGCCACGTTCCTAGCAACAAGTACAAGTTGGAGTATAAATATGAAGGGTTGATAGTCTACTAACAAATCGAGAAATTAAATAACCATAGAAGATACAGGTACTCCAAAAGAGTGTAATCTATGAGCTTATGACCAGATGCCAGTTAACCTTTGGACAAGTGACACTGATATATAGGAACCAGCATCACATTTTATAGCTACTTATTTTAGTAAATATTCAACCCATTCAATAAATATTTATTTAGTGCCTACTATGTATTAGACATTTCAAGGTGTTGGGGGTACAAAGAGAAATTAAAAAATAAAATGAAACCATGAAAGCTCTATTATTTTATAACTCAAAATATATCCAATGCATTTTATTTTATTTTTTTTTTTTTTTTTTGAGACTGAGTCTCACTTTGTTGTCCAGGCTAGAGTGAGTGCCGTGGCGTCAGCCTAGCTCACAGCAACCTCAAACTCCTGGGCTCAAGCGATCCTCCTGCCTCAGCCTCCCGAGTAGCTGGGACTACAGGCATGCGCCACCATGCCCGGCTAATTTTTTATATATATATCAGTTGGCCAATTAATTTCTTTCTATTTATAGTAGAGACGGGGTCTCGCTCTTGCTCAGGCTGGTTTTGAACTCCTGACCTTGAGCAATCCGCCCGCCTCGGCCTCCCAAGAGCTAGGATTACAGGCGTGAGCCACTCCAATGCATTTTAGAAACAAAGGTAATACTACTTATTTAAAAATGTACTAATTAAAATATAACACAATACTGGAAGAACTTGTAAATAGGTTAAATGAATTGGCTGTAACATATCTTAAAAACTACTTTGTACTTATTATAAACAATCTGGGTTCCACTTTAGCTTAATACTGTTTTGAAGCATTTAACATTTTCAGATACAAAATGATACAAATTCCTTCAACAGCAACTGAGATAGAAATGTTAGATTATCTGAGCACCAGTATTCTAAAGTGGGCATCACTTCTCTTACTGTCCAGGGCTCAATTCAAGCAGTGGATGTATGGGAATTTCATAATATCAAGTTTACCAAACAGAATGAAAACTAGTTTCTAGCTTTTCATGTCCCACTTTGCCTTCCATAAACTAAAATTTCCTTTGTTTAGTGGCACTTGTCTGATGATTCAGACAAGACTATTACAAAAGATAGATGAAGTTCACTGAGGATATATTACCGGACACCCATATTAACAAGCATTCTTTCTGGTAAAGTTTAGGACAATGTAAAAGAGATAAGATTGGACATATGATTGCTTACATTCTGGGTTAGGAGAATCTGCAGTTATTGTCCCTGTCTTTAGGGGAAGATTCAACTGAAGTTTCCATACAATTCCAGTTCCTGTTTTATAGGGTTTGCAAGGGAGGGGCCAGGGAGAACCAAACAAAGGAAATATGAGCTAGAGCAGTGCTGTCCAACTCAACTTTCTGCAATAATGGAAATGTTCTATACACGTACTGCCCAATATGGTAGCCATTAGCCACATATAGCTACTGAGTACTTGATATGTGGCTGCATATGACTAAGGAAAGTAAAAATTTAATTTTATCTAACTTCAATTTATTTAAATAGCCACATATGGTTAGTGGCTACCATACTGGACAGTACCAACCTAGAGAGATAAAATCCCAAATAAGGCTGGGTATGGTGGCTCACACCTGTAATCCTAGCACTTTGGGAGGCAGAGCTGTGAGGATCACTTGAGGCTGGGAGTTTGAGACCAGCCTGGACAACATAGTGAGACCCTACAAAAAATATGAAAAATTAGCTGGGCCTGGTGGCTCAGTCCCAGCTGCTTGAGAGGCTGGGGGGGGGGGTGGATGGTTGGTGGGGGTGTCACATTGCACTCTAGCTCAGCAAATAGAGCAAGAGCTTGTCTCAAAAAAACAAAAAACAAACCCCAAACCCAAATTAGAGGTCCTAAAATCCTAATCAATACAGACAAGGTAGGTCCTCTTAAAAGAAAATGCGTACTGTTGCTTAGGTAACACTAGGAGTTAAAACTATGCAGGTGAAAGCTTCCTAAATGTGGTTTACAAGCCTGCATAAATTCAAAGCATACAAGTGGTACGCAAGTGAATAATTCTGGCCTTGTGGTCCCTGTAAGTCTGCAAGTCATTTTCAGGTTGACTTCTACATAACAATCGTTTGGGAAACTTTCTACTAACAAAATGATTTTTCCCCCCAATATCAGGACAATTAGAATCACTCCCAAGCTCCTCCTCTCTTTGTGGCTAAATTCCCCCAGGCCTGGGTCACACCCCTAACTACTTCACAGTTCCATTCTAGTCCTGAACCAGGAAGTCAATGCTTTGAGACATCTGGCAGGATTTCCTGAGGCTTATTATCTAGAGTGTAAAGATCTGCTTAGCAGCCACATTCCACAGTCTTCCCAAGGTTTCTGCAAAAAAAGTGGGAAAATAAAAAAGGAAAGCAACAAACCTTAAGGACACAAAAAAGGGAGGTTCTGTGTGATGTGTGATATCTTTAATCACAGACTGTAAACTGCAGCTAAAGCCAAAGGTGCAAGATTAAAAAGGTTCTGCTTTGAGTCTAAGAATTCCCCTTGCCCCCCCACCCCCTTTTTACCTTAGAAGGAAAAAGGAGGCATAAGAGTTGGTAAAAGCAAGGTTTAAAGCCATGGATAAATATAAGAGACTGAGCTCAAGTGGGATATTTTTGAACCCAGGACCACTAGTGAATCACCACAAAAGGCAGGTGCCCCAGAATCACCAAAGGGAATTGTTATTGTTTTTAAAATAGTGTAAACTGCCAAGAAAAGGCAGTTTTTCTGGAGATGTAAGTTTAAATCATTTGCTTCGTATCATTATTATCTAAAGATGAGAGGAAGGTAAATAATAGTGGTAAATTAGGAACACAGAACCAAACACATTCACTAAACATACTTGTTTCTCAAGACTGCTAAAAGAGTGGCTAATATACTTTTATGTTCTCTCATCTTATGCCTTGAACTTTAAGAGCAGCACTGCAAAATAAATGTTTTTGTTATAACTCAAAAGGCAATAGGGACAGGTTATTTAAAAAAGAGTTTTCACATTGCTCCTTCTTTGTAGTACCATACCTGTCATTAGAGGAGAAATCCATTCCTAGGACGATGCTTTCTTCAGTGTCTTGTCTACCATTAGTTGAAACCACTACCATATAGCGTGTTCGATTCTGGTAAGTACTTTCTAGTCTTACAGCCTGGAGGTTAACAGACAACAGAGAAATTAAGAAATTTAGAAGGTTAATTTTAGATCATTCAACCCTTTTTCCTTAGCATCTTAAAGCATACACAGGAAGGTAGCAGAGCCAGTAGTCAGGAGACATAAATTCAAATCCCAGCTCATATACTAACAATAAAACCTTTGGTAAGTTACTAAATTAATTGGAGGGAGATATAATACCTGTACATCATGTCATTTTAAGAGTCTTAAAATTTATGCACATAAAGCTTAGTGCTTGGCATATAATAAATGCTCAATAAATATTTGCTATTAGCATAATTTATTATCAGAGTATGTTTTAAAGACTGAAGAGGGGAATGTGAGGTATATGAATGTGAGCATTGGGCTCAAAGATACAATGCCCACAAACAATTATAATATGAAACAAAGTATATCAACATCATCTAAAGAGAGTATTAGCTATGCTCTATTGAATTCCTACACATTTATATACTATAAGATTTTCTTTAGTTTTAATGATAATTAAAGAAGACTGCTTTTTCAGATGCTTCTCATTTTTTTTGTCAACAAGTTTTAATTTATTGCTTGTGTATTAGGGCCATATTTATAAAGGACCTTCAGAAAATTTGAATATGGACACGGTCCTAGATGAAACTAAGGATTTACTGTTAAGTGTGCTAATGGCATTGTGGTTACTGTGCCTTTTTCTTAAGTATCTAGAGGATGTCTGAGTTTTACTCTAAAATGTACCAACAAAAAAAAAAAAAAAAAAAAAGAAAAGGAGAGGGGAGGACAGATGAAAGAAGTTGGGCAGAATATTGATGGTTATGAAAGCTGAGTAATGAGTTCATGAGGATATTTATTTCCTATTTTGACATGTTTGGAAATTTTCTTAATAAGTTCAAAAAGATACCTTATAAACCTTAAAAATAAAATTAACTTCCAGGCAACACTCATTCAAATATTTACTATATATATTGTGTATATAATCATAGTGTGAGTGCTGAGGATTCAATGGTAGGGGAGAGAGACAGGGTCTCTGCCCTCATGGGAGTGTACACTCTAGTCTACTCTTCATTTGTTGTTAATAATAATAACAATAAAATGATAGATCCTTTGAAGCCAGGAAAATGGGGTCTGGGGGCAAATTCCTCTGTATAAAATAACCCCTGTTCCTTATCTTAGAAGAAGAAACAGAATTCTACTTCATCAACTGGCTCAAGATATTTGTCAGAAATATAACAGAAATTTCCATTTGGATTTTTTTTTCAGTGCTGCTGAAGGAGTCTCCAAGAAGGAGTCTCCTTTCCCTTAACTCTGTCATTATTCCAAAATAACCAAGCAGAGAAAAAGAGGAACAGTTACACAGCTCAAATGACCCATTTAGCAAGGCAGAAGTGAGACTCCCATATCTTTTTGTCTCTATTCTGATACTCCCAGGAAAAGCTAGGGAGGCACAGATAGAAGTGGCTACATTAAAGCTTGTCTCTAATAAGAGCTGATACAACAAGAATGTAATGCTCACCATTCTGATGCCAAGTGCGTAAGATACAGAGCTGTACTGTTGACTTTATGTTCCATAAAGTAACAAAGCATTTAAAACCAAATTCACTTATGAGAAGCTAAGGGAACTAATATTTAGGTGGACTAAATTCTAGAGGACTGGGATCAAGGGAGAAGCATTATGCACATAGAACTATGGATAGTAGTAAATGCACATGAGGTAGTGGGAGGCAGTACTGACTCATTCTTTGATTGTACAAATACTCTACAACATGTTAAATTAACCAGAAAACCTGGTACAGGTAAACTAGAATTTCTTATAAACAAGATCTCACATATTATTACATATTTAAACTTGGACTTGCCTTGGCCCAAGTTCCTTGAATGTGTTAGAGTCTCTTTGTCAAGGCTCTGAGAATTTCTGGCAAGGCTCAATACAAATGGCATGGGAACAACTGAACTGTGTTTCTGACAATTTATCTACAGCTCCTACACCAACTAGTAGCAACTGATTGGCTAAGTTGAAGCTGATAAAAGGAAAAATATATCCTCGATAAATACTACCGATAAGGTAAGCTATCAGGCCAAGTTAGAAGTGGGCAGCAAGAGTTTCTTTTTAAGTGATATTCAGTGCAAACATTAGCTGTCTCTTTTTAAAAGTAATGCTTATTTATTTGTACTATTAAGAGCATTTCAAATGTTTGGCTCTTCTTTAATTATAAAAGAGGATCCCAAACCTAACGGGAAAGGCCCCAGCTATCTTACACTGATTTGGGCTTGAATAACAGGCACATTTCAGATTCATTCAATTTTAAGGTTCTTAGATGGAAGAATACCACTTAGAGTTACTGAGATTTGATCATAGGCCACTAGATAGTACCCATAGTAGTTCATAAATTCTTATGTAAGGGAAGTAGAGCTTTAATCAGGGGTCTGGAGCCAAGACATTAATTCCATTTCTGTATCCTATTAGAAGGATAAGATGAAATCTTTAAAGATCTCTGGGAGGCCAAGGCAGGTGGATTGCTCAAGGTCAGGAGTTCAAAACCAGCCTGAGCAAGAGTGAGACCCCGTCTCTACTATAAATAGAAAGAAATTAATTGGCCAACTCATATATATAGAAAAAATTAGCTGGGCATGGTGGCACATGCCTGTAGTTCCAGCTACCTGGGAGGCTGAGGCAGTAGGATTGCTTGAGCCCAGGAGATTGAGGTTGCTGTGAGCCAGGCTGACGCCATGGCACTCACTCAAGCCTGGATGACAAAGCAAGACTCTGTCTCAAAAAAAAAAAAAATCTTTAAAGAAAAAATTCTGAAATGCCAGAGGATAGACCTGAGGCTTTAAAGTTCCTTTTAAGCTTCAAGATTTTAGGTTAAAGAATTAAAATCTATGAGCCACAAACATAAAGAAAAATCGAATACCCACCCTCGTTTGAGGTTTATTTTATATTCCTCTGTTTGGTAGAAGATTAGTAAAATCTAATAATCTGTCAAGCCAATCAGAGAAATGCCATTTAAAATGGCAGATTGTATATAATAGCCTGATACTGAAAATGACAGCATTTCCAATGTTTCCTCAGTCTCCAGAGCTTACATGGAATAAATGACTGGAGTAAGATAATAACTGAAATGCATTTCATTAATCAACTAACGTTCTCATTGAAAGGACACTACTGAAGTCCATTCTTTTTTTTTTTTTGAGACAGTCTTACTCTGTTGCTCAGGCTAGAGTGCAGTGGCATCAGCCTAGCTCACAGCAACCTCAAACTCCTGGGTTCAAGTGATCCTCCCGCCTCAGCCTTCTGAGTAGCTGGGACTACAGGTATGCACCACCAAACCCGGCTAATTTTTTCTGTTTTTAATACAGCCTCTTGATCAGGCTGGTCTGGAACTCCTGACCTCAAGCAATCCTTCTGCCTCGGCCTCCAGAGTGCTTAGGATTACAGGTGTGAGCCACCGTGCCCGGTCTGAAGTCCATTCTAATTGTCCAAACAAAACAATATTCTAGATTTTAAACTTGGCAACGAGCAACTGAAATAATTATTCCAAAAAATTACATTTATTGCCTAAATTTGGAATCCTATTACAAGTTTCAGGTGAACTGGATCCAGCAATCTTAGGACTGATGTAGGTCTGAGAAGTCATCTCCTGACTCTGCTTTATTCCTGAAAAAACCCAACCCTGTTTTCAAAGATCATCTATCAAAGAATAATGTTAAAAACTTCCCTCAGTATCTAATTGAAATACTTAACCTAATTACAAGCAGTTCACACACACTGCCTGATACAAGAGCTTCTATCCTTAGCATCATATGATATCAGGAAATACTCCTTTAGCTTACACTGCACCTTTGCCTTTAATTTCTTTTCACCAAGAGTCTTACATCATGCCCCTGCATGCAATGTTTATCCTCAGGGAAGCCCCATTATAAAGACCCAAAGTCTAGACAGGCAGCTCACCCAATCTATCAAAGGGAAAGGTTTCAGAAGTATGTAAATATTAAATTCTAGCCAAAAGATCAAAGCAAAATCAATAGCTAAAATTAAAACAGACTTCAGATGTGATAGTAAGAAACTAAAGAACATGTCTTTGAGAAAAAAAAATAGATTAGAGCTTGAGGGAGTCTCTGGAGTTAAAAAAAATCTATCTCCATGAAGTTCTCAAATTAAAAAAAAATCTATGAATTATACTCTGTGTAGCCATTAAAAACCAGGGTTTACTTATTGACATGGAAAAGATATCCATGACAAACTGTGAAGAAAGTAGGTTATAAAACTGTATTTATATTTTTATCTCATTTTTGTAAAAATAAAACAATGTGCTCACTTTCTCTTTCTCATGTACATACAAAAAAAAGAAAAAAAAAAAACTGGAAGAAAACGTATCCAAATTGCTAAGAATGGTTTTCTCAGAGTAGAGAGTACAGAATGATTTTTACTTTCTTCCTGATACCTTTTTGTATTAAATATTATGTGACTTAGAAAAAAAATCTCCATGTAATACACTTATATTTAGAAAAAAGGCAACATACGGTAAAAACCAAAATCATAAAATTCCTTTTTTTTTTTTCTTAAACCCAAAGCGTTGGAAGAATCTTTTTTTTTTTTTTTTTTTGGGAGACAGTCTCACTCTGTCACCTTGGGTAGAATACAGTGGCATCATAGTAGCTCACCGTAACCTCAAAGTCCTAGGCTCAAGTGATCCTCCTACCTCAGCCTCCTGAATAGTTGGGAGTACAGGGGTGCACCACCAGACCAGGCTAATTTTTTCTGTTTTTGGTAGAGATGGAGTCTTGGTCTTGCTCAGGCTGGTCTCGAACTCCTGACCTTAAGCAATCCTCCTGCCTTTGCCTCCCAGAGTGCCAAGATAATAGGCGTGAGCCAATCTTGCCCAGCCAAAATTCATTTTCTTAAATTATTCTGCAAAGTACTCAAAAAGACCTCTTTTTACCTTAACAGCATCTCAGTTCCAGCTAAGATTAATTGAAGTTACTTCAAATGTCCTGAAAATTCTCAATTTCCTAGTTTTGTTTTTTAATTAAATGATTGGTCTTTGATAATGTACAAGAGTACTACAAAGCCAGTTCCTTTATTATAGCAGCTGCAATTTTCCTAAGTACTAAAGTTAATGCTTGATACCTGTATTTGGAAAGCAGAGCTTCCCTGGGGGAAAAGATTGGTTTTGTCCTATTTTTCAATGCTAAAGCAAAATGTAGGGTTTAGTAGAGTTATTAAAAAAAAAATGAAGGCAGGACTTTTAGTTGACTATCAAACTTTTAACCTTATGCACAAATCCCAAGATAAGAGTTTTAGCATTCCAAATTTAACTCAAAACAAAAGCCTTTGCTTTGAGTCTACAAATGCTCCTTTCAGTTAGAAAAGTGCTAATTTGTCCAAAGACATACAATGCATTCACTCATTTTCTTGAAGATGACTCACTCCATAATCTGAAATATAATGACTATGTGTTTGTAACAATTCAAAACAACTGTAAAATGGCTTGTCATTTGAACTCCGAATTAATTCAGAGGCGTCAGTTACATTTTCTGAATTTATATTTTCTAAATGTAAAGCAGCTGAAGCTGCATATTTTAGCAAGAAAAGATTTAATTGCCAACTCTGCCTTCCTAACTGCTTCCTTCACGCCCTCTCAAGTCTCATGTGGTTAAAATTATTTTAATTGAGGTTCAAACCAAACTCCAGAACATTATCATTGAGAAAAAGATAAAATGAGTGATATTAAGGCCTCAGCTTTAACTTTACCAAACCACACAAATTTTGGAAGCTATCAGCAAATATCTATTGGGCATCCAGTATGTGCAAGTGACTGTTAGGGACTTTAGAAGAGTTGTATTCAAAGTGTGATTCCTTAACCAGCAGCATCAACATCATTTGGAAACTGGTTAAAAATACAAATTATCGGCCTGAGCAAGAGCGAGGCCTTATCTCTACAAAAAATAGAAAAATTAGCAGGTGTGGTGGCACATGCTTGTAGGTCTAGTTACTCAGGAGGCTGAGGCAGGAAATCGCTTGAGTCTAGGAGTTTGAGATTGTAGTGACATATGATGAAGCCACTAAACTCCAGCTCAGCCTGGGTAAGAGAGCAAGACCCTGTCTCAAAAAAAAAAAAAAAAAAAAAAAAAAAATCACTGCTTCCCCTTCATCAACCCAACTCTACAGGTCTACAGGTGAAGTCCAGCAATTGGTGGTTTGACAGAGCTCTCCAGGTGATTCAGATATACTCTCAAGTCTGAGAATTACAGCTTTAGAATATTAATACTGTAAGAACTGTATCTTCCCTTTGTTCACTTTTAAAGAATTATTTTAGAAAGAAGTATATCAAGATATACAGACAAGATTTGCATAAACATATATGGTGTTACTTTTGGTCAGGATATAAAAATTTTTTTAATTTAAAACAAAAATTAGGATATAAAATAATTATGAAAGGAATCTTTTAAGTTTCAAAGTAAGTTTCCCAAGAAATATTAGTGGCCATGTAAAGAAGGCAATAGAGGCAGCATTCCAGAGAAAGAAATGACAAAATTTAAATACAGAATGATTAAGTAAATGAAGAATCAGTGATTATCATAGAGTTCAGAGGCCTGATCATCAATTTTCCACAGTTAATCTTATATTCTACTCATTATCTCTCTTCCTGGACAGAAAGTAGAGATTAACTATTTAAACTTAATGTATCTGTGGCTCTCACTTCATTTCCAAGTAACAATACTATAGTTGTCCCATGTCATTCCTTGGCTCAAAAATCTGTAATGTTTCACAACTGCTTACTGTAAATGGAGAGGGACTACCCTAGTTAGTACTCTAGAAGGTCAGATAGGAAATGCAAACGAGTAAAGTAAGCCATGTGAGTATTAAATGGGTAGAAACACTTTTCGACTTCCACAAAGAAATATGCTCATCCTATTTTTGTTTTCCTACTTTTACTAGAGGTAGCACAATAAGCAAATGAACAGGGCAGGAATGATGACAAATGGTGACATTTGACTTTAGTATCCAGAAGACAATAAGATATGTGGGGATTATGGTAAATTAAGAACCCATGACACAACTTCCTCTACCCTAGTCTAGCCAAGTTTTGCCATGTGAGAATAAAGCCAGAAATTTGTGATTTTCAAAGACAAGCCCCAAGTCTGGATTTTTACGTGAAATCACCCAACTTTAAAATTCTGGCTTATATTAAAAAAAAAAAACAAAAAAAACCCCACTGTGATCCAACAAAACATATCTCTGGCCTATGGGCTGCCAGTTTGAGAACTCCAGTTTAGAGCATTAAATCGGTATTTGCTTGCCTTGTTTTTTGGTGTCTATCTTCCCTATATTAACAATAATCCTCATACTTAGGTAGCACTTTATGCTCTTTAGTATGTTTTCATGTCCATCTGATCCTTTCAACTGTGATTAGTCATGAGATGAGGAAACGGGACAGACAGGGTAAAGTAAATTGTCCAACATTATATTATGATTATACGATTATAATATAATTGATAAGAGCCTAAGTCCAGATCTCTTGAGTCTGAGGCCAGTACCAATCCTTGGCCATTTCACTCCCTCCTTGTCTTTCCCTATGTGTGTTTTTCCTTATGTCCCCATCGAGAATGATTTCTTCCTGTCAATCCAAATGTCATCATTTTAAAAGACTCAGCTCAAGCTCCACCATCTATATAAACTTCCCTAAACTAGGTCGAATCCCCAAGTTTTCTCTCCTTTTTCTAAACTTCAATTGTTATTAGTCAATAACTTACAAATCTGTGCTAACAGTCTTGAACCATCAAATTATTTCATATCATTCCACATTAGCTTATGTCCCCAATTAAATTCCAAGATCCTGGATAATAAGGACATGTCATTCATCCTTCCTATTCCACATAGTTCCCAGCACTGTGTTGGGACATAAAAATGATGGTTTAACATTGGCTATCTTAAACAGTCTTTTGAGAAGGAAAATGATGATGATGCCACTAACTTACCAGCCTGATATTGTCTTCTGGGCGGAGTAATATGAACATGGCTTGGAGATGCTGTTGGAGATCGCCTGGTAAAATTTACAAAGCAAAGGATAATTATTGTCCATTCTAATGTCAACAGAGACGATTCCTTCTACCCTATTGACTTTTGTAAAAGAAAGTTTTGATTCACTCAAGGACTCTAATTAAACAAAGAAATTAAGTAACATGATTATTGACTTATTTTTAAATGGAAAGAGAGAATGATAGAATACATCTTTATGCATTTGATTTTAGTCATTAAAATTTCTGTCTGTCCTACGGAAGGTACACTTGAGACCAATCTCAATTTTACTGTGGTGGAGGCTGACAAGATATCTGTTGGGCAGAGGTAACACTAGCTGTGCTTTCAAGCCCACTGAAGGTAGCAATGAAGGAATTTTGAAAATAAAGTGTGCAGTTAGAAGAATTATCCATAATTTTTAAAAAGCTAATAATTTTGTCATTCCTATTTCTACAATAATAATCTTCTGTTGCACTTCACCTAAGATTTTTAGATTCCCCCCCCAGAACAATGTAAATAGTTTAAAATGATTTCCACATCAGTGGCTGATATAAAAATAAGAGTATATATTAAATATAGCATATAAGGTATATATATTCTCTTGAACATATGATTAGGTGTTTTAAAATGGCTGATTATCTGAGTCTTCACTTGTTCTTATATAAAGAAATATTTTATAAAACAAAGTTGAAATTTCTGTGTATTAAACTATTATAGATTTCCTCATATTCTCTATTCCATACTAGGAAATCTGAGGCACTGGCTAGCTGGAGACATTAGATAACGTGCTGTCATAATGAAGATAATCTGAGAACAAAAAAACTTCATTTTTTCCCACCCAGGTCCATCCCTTTTAAAGATTCTAAGGTGACTGACATGGCCATGTAATCATGAATGCCAGTATTTACATTGGCCTTGGAATCTACATGTATAATTTTCTTCCAGTTAACTTCACAGCTGTTAATTATGAGATGAAATACTGATTTGGGCAAGAAGTAGAGAGAGTTAGGAAGAAAAAAAGTAGGTTGTCAAACAGGTGTGTTTGTCTAAAAGGTCAGCAAGTCTGAAAGCCTTTCCTTTTATTGCCCCCCCCCCTTTTCTTAAAGAATAGTTTTCTTGCCTTTTATTTCACTGCTGACTTCTGACCAATGTCATTATTGCAGAATCTTTCAACTTGCAAAATTAAAAAAGACAGTCAATATATTTGGCCAGATCCATTCTACTACATTTCTTTTTTCTTTTTATTTTTTTTTTGAGACAGTCTCACTCTGTTGCCCGGGTTAGAGTGCCCTGGCATCAGCCTAGCTCATAGCAACCTCGAATTCCCAGGCTCAAGCAATCCTTCTGCCTCAGCCTCCCGAGTAGCTGGGACTATAGGCATGTGCCACCATGCCCGGCTAATTTTTTCTATATATATTTTTAGTTTGCCAATTAATTTCTTTCTATTTTTAGCAGAGACAGGGTCTTGCTCTTGCTCAGGCTGGTTTCGAACTCCTGACCTTGAGCGATCCACCCGCCTTGGCCTCCCAGAGTGCTAGGATTACAGGCGTGAGCCACCATTCTACTACATTTCAAACCCAGAGACACAATCTAAGTCTCATATACAAGAACAAGTGCGGTTCTCTTTACTCTTGATGGGGGGGGGGGGGGGAAAGAAAGAAAAGAAAAAGAACCAATGTCGGCTCCTTGGTGTAAATCCAAGAGAAACAAAAACATTTGTTCATATAAAGACTTGTACACAAAGTTCATATAGCATTATTCAAAAGTGAAAACCCAAATGCCATGAACTGATAAGTAGCTAAATGAAATGTGGCATATCCACACAATGTGATATTATTTGATTGTAAAAAGGAATTCAGTACTGACACATTGGATGACCTTTGAAAACATGCTAAATAAAAGGAGACTGTCTCAAAAATCCACTTATATGGAATGTCCAGAATAGGCAAACCTATACATGCAGAAAGTAAATTAGTGGTTGCTTAGGGCTGGTGGAGATGATGAGGAAAATAGGGAGTGACTGCTAATGAGTATCAGGTTTCTTTTCGGGGTGACAAAAATGTTCTAAAATTAGATTGCAGTGATGGTTGTACAACTCTGAGAACATACTAAAAGCCACTGAACACACATTTTATTTATTTACTTATTTTTAGAGACAGGGTTCTCACTCTGTCACCCAGGCTGGAATGCAGTGGCAAGATCAAAGCTTACTGTAACCTTGAACTCCTGGACTCAAGCAATCCTCCCACCTCAGCCTCCCAAGCAGCTAGGACTATAGGCATGTACCACCATGCCTGGATAATTTTTTTTATTTTTATAGAGAATGGGGTCTTGCTATGTTGCCCAGCCTGGTCTCAAACTCTTAGCCTCAAATGATCTCCCTGCCTTGGCCTCCCAAAGTGCTGGGATTACAAAGTGATACACCCAGCCATGACTGTATACTTTAAATGAGTAAACTGGGTGAATTACACCGTATGTGAATTATTTATCAATAAAGCTGTTAAAAAAATAAAAGAACAACTGTGAGGATACAAAGTGTTAGGTATAAACAATGAAAAGTTACTAGAGTTACAAGTTACAATTGAGTTAAGCAGCTGAGTCTTTTTAAATAACTAAGTTTACTTCTGTCCTATCAGGAGAAATAACCTGAGGAATGGATTTTCAGGATGGATAACTTCTGGAGGAGAAACCTAAATAGTAGCCCAAACATTACTAGCTCAAGGATCCACATGGCTCATTTGAAGGTCAGACAAAAATCAGGAGCCCTACTCTTAGAGTAAGGCTTCTTGTGTGAGCTGAGTATGTGGAAGCTCAGGTTTGTTAGCTGTGAAAAGTACTGCTATGAGCAAACCAGCTATTATTTGTGGGAAACTGCTCTTCACAGAGTCTAACAGAGGCAAATGTCTCCCCTACATTTTCCCATCTGTTTTATTGCTAGTAGCTAAATTTCAGATTTCAGTTTGATATTAAAGACTTTTCATTGTTTCCCATTAAAATATTGGTAGAGACTCATAATATCACTTTTTGGTTGCAAAATAGTATCTGGATATTTTAAATGCAGCCCAGATTAAAAAAAAATCCTAACCAGTTCAAGAAACATGCATAAGGAAGTATAATCAGACATAGTAAGCCCTTGATCTGCTTCTCAATTCTGCCATCAATTTTCAGTCACTGTGAGCTTAGCCAAAGCAGCTTCAGTTAATGTGACAGTCTGGCTTTTGTGAGCTGCGTTTATACTCACACTGCTTCATCCATTCCGGTCTGGATCACAAACGAAGCCCATTCAGCTTGTGTTAAATCTGCTTTTCTTTTTAGTATGAGGAAAGCTAACTGAACAATGTCAAGCAGAAACCTGGGTGGCATTTCAGTGTGGAAGTTTGACTAAAGAAAAAGGCCAACCAGGGCCAGGAGCATTAAACGCCACTGACCCCCACTTACTATTACATGCCATAGTGCAATTTGCCCAACATTTTAGTAGTTAGACAAGCTGGATTTAAACCAATAATCTGTCTTCTTTTTACTGTAAGGGATAATATATCCACACTAAACAGAAACACAAAGCTTAGCTAGGCCTACTTCCTCTGTGCATTCAAGTTTTTTGGGGAAGTGTTCCCCCCCAAATGCTGGTTGTAGGCATTGATAAGGAAGGTTTTAGAAAGTGTAACCCAAGCTACTTTCCAAAAGAAGTACCTACCCCCCAATATTCTTCAAAAAATCTTCCACAGCTAGGGAGTTTTGATAGGAGGACAATACTGTCCAACAACATGGATTATAATTTTGAGCTGCTAGATTTACAACTAAATGAAGGTCCAAACAAGAAGCGGGGCAGCCACTAATATAGCTAAAATTACTCTGACTAGAGTTAAACTCAACTACTGGCTCAAGGCCGGGCGCTGTGGCTCACGCCTGTAATCCTAGCTCTTGGGAGGCCGAGGCGGGCGGATTGCTCAAGGTCAGGAGTTCAAAACCAGCCTGAGCAAGAGCGAGACCCCGTCTCTACTATAAATAGAAAGAAATTAATTGGCCAACTGATATATATATATAAAAAAAAATTAGCCGGGCATGGTGGCGCATGCCTGTAGTCCCAGCTACCCGGGAGGCTGAGGCAGAAGGATCACTCGAGCCCAGGAGTTTGAGGTTGCTGTGAGCTAGGCTGACGCCACGGCACTCACTCTAGCCTGGGCAACAAAGCGAGACTCTGTCTCAAAAAAAATAAAATAAAAATAAAAATAACTACTGGCTCAATGGGATTGAGTATTTCTGGCTTTTGCCTCTGGCCTATACACACAAGGTTTGCAGTCTTCTTTGTTCTCTTCCTAGTAACTGCAATTTCTTCTGCTCCTGGAGGTCACAAGTCATCAAAGTGGCACATTTATGACAAGCAACCACCTCTTTGTATAGCATTCATCATGACTACCATCCTCAGGCTGACTTTTATTTTTTCCCCAAAATGACACAAACAAGGCTTGATCATAGTAGATGAAAAGCATCAGGCTGATTATCTTCTTAAACTGTGGACATCCTATATCTGGAGACCTCTCTCCCGAGACACATTTTCTATGACTCTTTTTTAACCTCATCACCACAGGTGTGCATGATTTTAGAGAAATCCCATATAAGGAAATATTATACATATATTACTGTTAGCAGATATTTCAAAACCAGAGTCTTACATTCATTCCTAGGCAAACATTTATTTGATGACTTCTTATTTATAGAAGTCATCTGGGTCGGGCGTGGTGGCTCACGCCTGTAATCTTAGCACTCTGGGAGGCCGAGGCGGGTGGGTTGCTGGAGGTCTGGAGTTCGAAACTAGCCTGAGCAAGAGCAAGACCCTGTCTCTACTATAAAGTAGAAAGAAATTAATTGGCCAACTAATATATATAGAAAAAATTAGCCAGGCATGGTGGCACATGCCTGTAGTCCTAGCTACTCGGGAGGCTGAGGCAGTAGGATCACCTGAGCCCAGGAGATTGAGGTTGCTGTGAGCTAGGCTGATGCCACGGCACTCACTCTAGCCTGGGCAACAAAGCAAGACTCTGTCTCAAAAAAAAAAAAAAAAAAGAAGAAGAAGAAGAAGTCATCTGGGTTAAATTTCTAATTGTTTCAGTGTGTATGTATTCAAGAAGTAGATCCTGGCATTTAAGAACTGGCATTTTATTCGTGATATAATGACTCTTATTATCACAACGATGACAATGAGTTTATTTATTTTAGTAGCAGTCTATACCATTCTCCTCATACGATCACTAAAAAGAAGAAACAAAAAATTTAATCTTTGATTAGCTGAAATGAATTTGCACAGGATCCAAGGGAACACCTGAACAATCTTTTAGCTATTAAAACCTTAACTGAGGCCAGGTGCGGTGGCTCATGTCTGTAATCCTAGTACTTTAGGAGGCAGAGGCGAGAGGATTGCTTGAGGTCAGGAGTTTGAAACCAGCCTGAGCAAGAGTGAGAACCCGTCTGGACTAAAAATAGAAAGAAATTAATTGGACAACTAAAAACATATAGAAAAAATTAGCCAGGCATGGGGGCGCATGCCTGTAGTCCCAGCTACTCAGGAAGCTGAGGCAGGAGGATTGCTTGAGCCCAGGAGTCAGAGGTTGCCGTGAGTGAGGCTGACACCAGGGCACTCTAACTGGGCATCAGAGTGAGACTCTGTCTCAAAACAAAAACAAAAACCTTAACTGAGAAGTCACATATGACTTCATTAGAGTATTTTTATACCTTATTATTCAACAAAAATTTATTGAACATCTGCTATGTGTTATAAGGCATTCTGCTACGTGATAAAAAAATTGTGAGGATGAAAGAAGAATGATTACAACACACAGTGCTTTTTTTCACTATTAAAGAATTGCTGGTGAAATGGGGATGAGGTAGTCAGCCTTTTAGAACAAAATGAAAGACAAGGTTACCAAGAAAGGAACAGTGTATATGCTGCTTTACCTGCATGCTTGTTGCGCCTGTGGCTGATTCTTGGTGTGGACGAGCCATTTCCCCGTGGTAGAAAAAGGGCAGCACCTTTGACAGTTAGAAAGCTCTCGCTGATGCTACAAGGAAAAACCCAAAAGAAAATAAATTATTTAGGGAAGGAAATCAAAGAGTACGATGGAGAACCACTATAGGATTATTCTCTCTTTCCTATTGCAAAATCCCAACTTCATGGGATGAAGTAAAAACAAAATCAAGAGGGACTGTGGTTACTCACACAGCTCTGTCTACTCCAGACAATTTTTTCTGAAACAAAACTTACAATATTCTATATACATTACATGGTAGCAGTTAAGAGTGGAGGCTGTGGAACCAGACTGCCTGGGTTTGAATCCTGGCTCTGCTACTTCCTATCTAAATAAACTATTTTGGGCCTAATTTCCTCATATGTAAAACAGGAATAATACAATAAAGTTGTTTTGAAAAGCCAATGAGTACATAGTTTCTTAAAGTGGTGCCTGGCACATAGTGATAAGCCCTTAATAAATATTAATTATTATTAGATGTGTGGTTATTCATAATGGTGTTTCAACAGTGTCCTGATTAGATGTGAAGTATATTACAATACTTAATTACTAATAATACATCCAAAGTTTACAAAAAAGATTTATGCTTACAATACACATCACTAAAATGTTAGCTCAAAATTTTACTATCACCAACTTGCACCACCACAGATACTGAAAAGGAGTAGTGCACTGGAAGTGTGTTTAACCCACCCACTGGAGTTTGCCCTCCATGTTAACAATATCATTCACTGCTCAGGATAGAGGGTACTTAAAATACAATTACTAGTGGATAGCCACAAAATAAACAGAAAATATATCTAAATTATTTCAAATCAACAGACTAATTAATAAGCCTTTCAATTTCAACCACAAAATCTGAAAAGGACAGAACTCTTAAGTAACTAGTGGCAAAGCTTAGAAATGCATAATGGAGGGTTACAAGTTTGCTTGTGAGTACGGTACTGCTATTGAGGGGTAGCTAATGTATTGTAAATGACACTGCCTATTCAATATTTCCACTTGGAAATCTAATTGGCATCAGAATCTAACTATTCATTATCATTATTACTTTATAAAATAGAGATGAGGTCTCGCTGTTGCTCAAGCTGATCTCGAACTCCTGAGCTCAAGCGATCCTCCCACCTCAGCCTCCCAGAATGCTAGGATTACAGACATGAGCCACTGCACCCAGCTTAACTGGCATCTTAAATTTACACTGCCAAAACTTAACTCTTGAGTTCCCCCCAAACTGATCCGTAGCCTCAACTTCCCAGTTATTTGACTAAAATACATAATAGTCTTTCCCTCCTTCAAAGTATATCTAATTCATCAGCAAGTCCTATGAGCTTTATTTTCAAATATATCTTAAATCTGCCCACTTAACCCCATCACCACTATCACACTGGTCCACAGCACTATCATTTCTCACATGAACTACTATTAAAAAGCTTTTCTTAAAAAATCCTTTATTGGCTGGGCGTGGTGGCTCACGTCTGTAATCCTAGAACTCTGGGAGGCCGAGGCAGGCAGATTGCTCGAGGTCAAGAGTTCGAAACCAGCCTGAGCGAGACCCTGTCTCTACTAAAAATAGAAAGAAATTAATTGACCAACTAAAATATATATACAAAAATTAGCCGGGCATGGTGGTGCATGCCCGTAGTCCCAGCTACTTGGGAGGCTGAGGCAGCAGGATTGCTTGAGCCCAGGAGACTGAGGTTGCTATGAGCTAGGTTGATGCCATGGCACTCACTCTACACTGGGCAACAAAGTGTGACCCTGTCTCAAAAAAAAAATCCTTTATTATCGAAAATTTCAGACATACAAAAATTTCAGACATATAACTCCCATGTTTTTATCATATTCCAGCTTTAATTAATGGAGAATTTGTTTCTTTTACATCCTCACACCCTTCACCTTGCCCATGAAGTGAAAAAAATCCCAGATATTATATCAGCAAAAAGCCTCTTAAAAGGTCTGCTGCAACCAGTTCTGCCCCCCTATTATCCACTCACCAAACAGCAACCAAAGTGATTTTAAATACATATAGATCATACAATGTCACTTCTTGCTTAAAACTCTCCAAGGTCTTCCCTTTGTACTGATAAATAAAAAGCCAGTTTTTAGCTTTGCCTTCAAGGCCCTGTAACATACTGTAGCAAGCTACTTCTCTGCTCTTACACCATCTCCTCTTTTGTTTACAGGATATAGTCACACTGTCCCACTGTCCTCCTTTCTGTTTCTTCAATATTTCAGGCCCTCTTCTCAGGGCCTTTGTGCCTTTTATCCTCTACTTGGAACATTTTTCTCCTGGCCTGTCACTATTTAAGTCTCTGCTCCAGTATCACTGTCCCTTTCTCATCCCAATTATCCTCTACCCTGTTGTTTTGTTTCCTTTAGGATATTATCATAAACTAAAATTATATTTATTCACTTGATTGTGGTTATCTCTCTATAATAGAATATAGACTCCATGAGAGCAAGGACTTTATTTTGTCCATTACTGTAACCTCAGCACTAGAAATAGTGCCAGGCACATATTTATTAGATGCTCAAAAGATATGTGATGGATGAATGAATTTATCCCTGAGTTTCCACACTGTTATGTCTGTCTCATCATTGCTGCAGAAACTGTAATTTAGGATAAGTCTTACATGTAGAAAATAATCATTACAGAACTCTATATGAGGCAAATCAATGGATTTTAAAAAAATGTTTGATGATAAAGTAATTGGCAAACATAATTAAATCACCTCTATAATGATATCAGACATTACTCAATTTTATCCTTTAATATAATGGTATGAAGCTGATAAAACCTTTGAGGTAACTTGCTAAATAGATTGAAACGTGTCTTCTGAAAACAAAAGAATCCAGGGATGTCACTTTAAAAATCTGCTTGCTGGCTGGGAGGGGCTGCCTTGATTTTGTTTTGTTTTCATCTTTAAATAAAGCATTGCTCTCTTGTGGTCTGTTGCACAAGCCTGTCTCTTGTTACATCCGTGATGTGTACATGCCATCCTGCTGTGGGTCACTGTTTCACTCACATTACAGGAATAACCTAAAACAAAATGTCTGAGTGACAGGATGAGTGGGGTATACCACAGACAGGAAATGAAATTCACACTTCTGCCAACACAGCAACTGTCTGCTTTTACTAAATGAAAATATTTTAAAAATAAAGGCTAAATATTCTACCTATTCACCAGGCAAAGTAACAGCTTTGGGCACTTTGGTTTCCAGTAAACAAAGCAGTTCTCTCCAACTACAAAAAAAGTGTATTTGCCCAGTGCTTAAAACAACTGAGCATATTTCCCGTCATTCCGTTTGTCAGATAGAGGTAGTTAGTTTCTCTTTGACAAACCATATTTTAAGAACTGTCTGGTTTTTGGAGTTCTGTAATATTGTTCTTAGATATATTTGTTGCTTATGCTTTAAAGCATATCTAAATGTGTTCTTTAAAATGTATGTAGTGCTTTCACAAGGTGAGGATTGGAGAGGCAGACAAGAGCCTTTGGTTAATTCACAGCTGCCTGGGCTCCAAAAATTTATAAAATTTTAAGATTTATAAGAGAATGATTGGGAGTCAAAGTCACATATGGTATAAAGGGAGAGAGGTCTTTCTTTCTACGTGAATCATTTACACAAATCTCAGTGAACTTTTCTGATGGAACAAAACGCACAGCAGCCCAGCTGAGCTAGGAGACTACTGCTAGGTACTACAGGCTCCCAGAGAATCACAGCAGGTACTCTGGATGATAGAATCAATCCTCTTTATTCTGTGGCTGCAGATTACAACCCCTCATTATCATAAAAGTGACATATTGTTGGTCACAAGGGGACTAGGAATGAGTGTGGCTGACTACCAAAATCTCTTATCATCACTGAAAAAAATTCAAAGCTTTATAAATGCTATTAAATGTAGCATCGGGCCGGGTGTGGTGGCTCACGCCTGTAATCCTAGCACTCTGGGAGGCCAAGGCGGGCGGATTGCTCAAGGTCAGGAGTTCGAAACCAGCCTGAGCGAGACCCCGTCTCTACCAAAAATAGAAATAAATTAATTGACCAACTAAAAATATATATACAAAAAATTAGCTGGGCATGGTGGCACATGCCTGTAGTCCCAGCTACTCGGGAGGCTGAGGCAGTAGGATCACTGAGCCCCGGAGATTGAGGTTGCTGTGAGCCAGGCTGATGCCACGGCACTCACTCTAGCCTGGGCAACAAAGTGAGACTCTGTCTCAAAAAAATAAATAAATAAATAAATAAATAAATAAATAAATAAATAAATAAATAAATAAATAAATAAATAAATGTAGCATCGAAGTCGGGCTGGGCATGGTGGCTCACGTCTATTATCCTAGCACTTTGGGAGGCTGAGGTGGGAGGATTGCTTGAGGTCAGGAGTTTGAGACCAGCCTGAGCAATAGTGAAACCCCATCTTTATAAAAAAAAAAAAAAAAAAAAAAAAGAAAAATTAGTTGGGTGTGGTAATGTGTGCCTGTAGCCCCAGCTATTTGGGAAGCTGAGGCAGGTTTGCTTGAGCCCAGGAGTGTGAGGGTGCTGTGAGCTATGAAGACGCCACTGTACTGGGGCAATAGGCCCCTGTCTCCTATCTCCAAAAAAAAAAAAAAAAAAAAAAAAAGGTAGCACAGAAGTGAGAAAACAAAATTCACGACCACCACCAGAGTCTAAGTAGATCAAATTCAACTTGAAAATTAAATACTTTATTTACATATGAAGAAAATCATATGTAAATTTAATCACATGTATTTGAGCATAAGGTAAAAGTTTAATATATCTTGCAAGAATAGTAAGAGATTTATGTAAATATCAGTCTTTCTGAAACAGCTGCCTGAAGATTCAATTGACATGGAGTTGGCCTCCAATTAAAAATCTGTTCTTTAGAAAGGCAGGTGAAAACTTTTTCATGTTTTTATGAATTGACAAGTTCTTTAGAGTCTGGCCCATAAACAGGACTTCTCCAGTAAACTCTATAGAGCCATTTGTATGTGACTACAGATACCTAAGTTAAATACAACCTCAAAGGACTTAGGAACCCCTATATAAAGAAAGAAATGAGATAAAGAGAATACCACTCTCTTGATCTAAAGAGGGAGAATTAGCTGCTTGATAAGAAAATGACAGAGAGAGAGAAAAAAAAAGAAAGAAAATGACACAGAGGATCACCTTTATAACAAAGAAGTTCTCCAGAGTCCTTATCAGAATACAACTGAAAAACATCTATTCCTCTCTTTGTCATAATAAGATCACTTGCTTAACAAGGAGAAAGTAATCTCTGGTTAGATATATGGAATGAGCTAACCTGACTAAAAGTCTAGATGTCTACCATATGCTAGACACTGGGCTAAGCATTTTATGTAACTTCATTTAAACTTTATAAAAATCCTATGAAATAGGTACTATTTGTACTCCCAATTTACATGTAAGAGACTGAGGGGCTCAGGGATCCTAAGTTATCTGCCTAGATAATACAGCTAGTAAGCCTCTGAGCAAGGATTCAAACCAAGATCTGACCTGAAAGCTCATGCTCTGAATCACTTTCTACTTACTATGTTGCTCTAGTTTTATGATATAGTTTATGGCAGATGAAATAAAGCATCTTCCCTTTAGAGCTTTTCAGCAGAATAGAATTTAAAAGTAGAGTATCGGAGAGAAAAGGACTGAAATCCATCCATATTTCCACTCGTCTCATTCCCACCCACCCCTGCCAAGGCCATAAACAGAAAGACTACACTGAGGGGAATGAAGAACATCTGGCTGAGAGATGAATCCAGTTGGGCTGGGCAGTAAAGAACTATAATTTTTGCTGGAAATAATAGTAGCATTTCAGTCTCAAAAATGGAGGAAAGAGCACTCTTTTAAATATATTGGGGAAGCACTCTGTGCCAATCCTTTCTGATTAAAATCACTTCTTAAAGCATGACATTTGTTAACTGGTATAGTTTAGTTTCTTCTTCGGCAAAGTGTGGAAGAAAAAGTTAACTAAGGGAAGAAAATACTTAACTGTTCTGAGGTTGGAATAATCTTTAAGGAATGTGGTCAGGGTGATCACCCATAACCAACAGGAAGGTCAAGGAAACAAAATAAAGCACTACCACACCTGGCCAAATTGCTGAATGTCGTTGGATAAAAATTCTGTTTTACATGCTATACAAACAAGAAATGGATCGTTTACTATGAGAAATCAAGCTGCAGAAAGTAGATGTAATACTTTTAATATTAAAGTGAAGGAAGTAGATTTTCATGTTTATAATGCCAAACTCTTGAGTTTGTTATGTATTTCTGCTCAAAGCCAAAATTTGAAAATTATTGTGTAATACTGACTGCATGAAATATTGCACAAGGTAAATTGGTTGGCATTTATGTTAAAATCAAATACTACAAATAATCTGGAATCTTATACTTTTGTCTCAAAGAACACTCATCTAGGAGAAACTTTCAAATACATTTCACCCTCCTCCTAACACTCTCCCTCTCCTGATGAGCTTTCTCTGCTTAGTTGTTTACTTTTCAAAGTGCTAGGACAGCTCTGTCAATCCCACTAGGCAGAAAGGCATTCATGTCCCCACTTAGTATGACCATACCACACAGAAAGAGAATTTCATGATAAGTTTCAAATATCAGACTAGAGGCCAAGGGACCACACAACATAATACTAATGCCGAATGAAAAAAATCTGGCAAAACCAAGAAAAAAAAAAACCAAAACAAAACAGGAGGGAAAAAGTCATTGTATTAACATCTTGATGTACGAAACCTGGCTGCAAAAGTCAAACGCACACTTCTAGGTAGTAAAGGAAGTTTGATTTTGTAATCCTAAAGGAATTTATATTACAATGGAGGGAAAAATCCAAACCCCAATATCATACTGTTCTCTGTAATTAGACATTCCCCACCCCCGCCCCACATGGCCAAATAGTCAACCAGTATTAGAATGACAAGTCATATCTGGAAATTTCTCCCCTAGGGCATTAACTCTCAGACACATGCCTATGAATGCAGACGGCAAGATTATTTCTCTCCTTATCAGCAGACAAGCAGAGGCTGGGGCACATTTGTACACCAATTACTGGCAAAGCAGAGAAGAGCTTAGGACTCTAGTACTTACTCATTAACAACAACCATTTTAGTTCCAGCTAATCTTCCACTTAAACTCTGTTACACAATGCTCAGCATAACTATACTCAGATGCAGCTATTTGTATTTCCCCTTTCCTACTTTTCTATAATTGAAGAAAATTAAAAAAGGTGTGTTGGTTCAAGGCTGAGATACAAATTCCAATCAGGACTAACCTTCCTGGTCTTTTCCCTAGACAGCATAAATACCAGGCAAAACAAACAAACAAACAAACAAACAAACAAAAACCCCAAAACAAAAACAATTACTTCCATTCTTCATGAGTGTTCATTTATTGATAAGATCTTGTTATTCCATTTTGCCTCAACCATATGTATCTTAGAAATGTTTGATAGCAAAATAATTAAAGATCAATAATTTTACTATTGGTCATACAATTTAATTAATTAGTTTTGAGACAAAGTCTTGCTCTGTTCCCCGGGCTAGAGTGTCATGGTGTCAGCATAGCTCACAGCAACCTCAAACTCCTGGGCTCAAGCAATTCTCCTGCCTTGGCCTTCGGAGTAGCTGGGACTACAGGTAGGCACCACCAAGCTTGGCTAATTTTCCCCCCCTATTTTCAGTTATCCAGTTAATTTTTTTTCTATTTTTAGTAGCAATGTGTGTGTGGGGGGTCTCGACCTTGCTCTCGACCTTGCTGGTCTTGAACTGCTGACCCCAATGATCCTCCTTCCTTGGCCTCCCAGAGTGCTAGGATTACAGGTGTGAGCCACTGTGCCTGGCTTAGTCATAAAATTTAACCTTCCAATATTTACAGATGGGGTACACCTGGTTTGACATTTGCTGTTTTTGACTGTCCAGCAATAGACCTCTCTTTTTAAATATCACCCTAGTCTCCTTTTGGGGAATCTGCCCAAATGTGGTCTTGGTGGTCTCTAATTATGGACCTCCGAGGGGCTTAGCAGGAAGCTGGAATGAGGCTTATTTATCGCCAACTGGAAGTTCTCCCCTGGGACTCTGAATCTGAGGCAAGTGACCCAAAGGAGTAGAGATAGTGAGGTATGGTCATATTTACCATGGGAGAGTGGTGAGGTATGGACCAGTCTGTTCCTCTCCCTGGCCTTCCTTGAATAGCCCTAGCTCTTGCCTTTTCTCTAAGCTTGGTCCCCTAGCCTCCTATCCATTAGGTGAGCTCTGACATTCTTCTGACAAATATCTTCCTTATGATAGTTAAAATTCCTTTCTGAGCTTGCAACAGAGAATCTGATGCATCAACTGAAGCCCAGAGAATTTAGTGATTTGCCCAAGTTACACAGCTAGTTAGCAAGAGAGCCAGGACTAAGTCCCTGTGTCATCTAACACCCAGGGTGGCACTTTAACCCTTTATCCTGTGTTAGATGTTGTTATAACAGGACATATTGCTGACCTAATAGTTTGAAGCAACCAGCAGTTAAAAACACATCTGTTCAGTTCATCTAAAGAGAACAAAGGCAGGATTTCACTGTAAAGCTTGTTGTGATGTGTGTTCTATTTTTCACAGCATCCTGAAGATAAAGTTAAAGTCCGAATAGGGAAAGATTCAGACATATTCCCATGAGGCAAATACTTTCACGCTGTCTCTTAAAGCTGCTTCTTTTTCCTTTAGTAAGTTTCTTGGATATTAAACTTTGCTTAAAAAAAATATCAAAAACTAGGTGTCGAAAATAGAAAGTTAGGAAGACCGCCGGGCCTACAAAGGAAGACAAGAAAGCCTACATGGGAAAAGAAGTGGATGCCTGCCTAGTCCTTGGTTCCTCTTCAGTCTTCTCTGAGATCAAAAGCATTTCTTCTTAGGCGATATCTGGCCACACACCCACTTGACCTCCTTTCAGGGATTTAAAGCATTTAGTTTTTGGTTTAGGTTTTAAAGTACTATGAAATAATGAAAGATCAGTGCTGGAGGGCCTTTAGAGAGGGCCTACGGCAGGCCTCCAAATGGTAGCAGGTGCGCCTAATTCAGCAAATGTTTTGTGAGATTACCAGAGATCTAAAATTATTTTGATTTCTGAATATCTTTGAGAAGAGCCCATACTCTCTTGTTCCTCCAGGTAATCACCGCTCCTGGACTTAACACTGAACAACAGCCTGGCCACAAAACACTTTTGAGTCTGAGCTAAGACTTAAGAGAACAAGCCTTCCCAAGATATCACTGCTGCCTTCTAGTCTCCCTCCCTTTGCAGTCACCCTAGCAAGGCTCAAGCCTCAGTCAGTCTTGCCTTCAGTAGCCATTTAAAATAAAGACCCTCTCCAACCAAACAACAAAAGGAAACAAAAAACCTAGATGCCCATGAAAGGAGCTGGTCTTATGCAACGTCCCAACACACAACTGACCTTAGTTAGTCCTCCTGGTGACTGATAGTGGTGGGGTATTTTGTATTTGAAAGTCCTTCTCCAAGGAGAGGAGAAACTGCCTCAACTCAAAGGAGCCTATTTCCCTTAAAGATGAATTAACAAATCTTCTCAGTCCTGTGGCCCTAAATTCTAGATTTAAATACTTTTTTCTCAAAAGGGAAAAACTCAAAAGCTGCCTGGACCCAAAAGTAAATGACCTGAACAGTTCTTTCCCAATATTTAAAATGCTGGATATATTGGTTACTAAGAGACACGACCAACATTACTTGGCACCAAATTTAAAATAGTTGGTGGAAATAAACCAAACAAAAAGAGATTAACTTATAAAAACTCTTCAGCATTTGAAAATTATTTCATTTGCATGATTCAACAAATGCTTTCTCAGGTATTTAAAACACACCTGCAGAAGGAATGCAAGTTAAGCTTTCAAGCATTTGACCAAAATGTCAAACCCTGCTTTCAGACCATTTCTCTTTCACCGTCGGCAAAGCCTCTTTTGAGGCTCAGGTCATCTTCTATTCTTCATTGCTATCACCTTCTGATATCTTAAGAGATTTTATTGTTCATATAGATGAATATCCAACAGCTTTGCCCTAAAATTCCTCATCCTTCTGATGTCTAAAGACCTTCACTCATTTTAGACTTCTAATTTGCAGAGTCTCTCTAGAAAGCATTCTCATGCTTGATGGATTTGTTTTAAAAATCAAGCTCTCACTTTCTGACTACAACCCCCTCTTCTCCTTGTGACTCCCATGTGTTCACTCTCTCCTCAACCTAAGGGAGACTCAAGTTGCCCCCTACTTATCTTTTTGATTTTTAGACAGAGTTTCACTTTGTTGTCCAGGCTAGAAGTGAGTGCCGTGGTGTCAGCCTAACTCACAGTAACCTCAAACTCCTGGCTCAAGCAATCCTTCTGCCTCAACCTCCTGAGTAGCTGGGACTACAGGCATGTATCACCATGCCCGGCTAATTTTTTCTATAAATTTTTAGTTGGCCAATTAATTTCTTTCTATGTTTAGTAGAGATGGGAATCTCACTCTTGCTCAGGCTGGTTTTGAACTCCTGACCTTGAGTGATCCACCCGCCTCAGCCTCCCAGAGCCCACTTATCTTTTAAGACACTGAGTCTCTCTGGTACCTCTCTGAGCATCTCAATTCAATAATATCCTTTGTCAGTAACCCTCCCCTCCCCCTAAAGTCAGTTTGACCTTCACAGTACTTTGAAACATAAATTCATTGACAACTAATCGTACTTAAAAATCAGAACTTCTGGGCCAGGCATGGTGGCTCATGCCTGTAATCCCAGCACTTTCAGAAGCCAATGTGGAAGGATCCCTTGAGCCGGGAGTTCAAGGCTGCAGTGAGCTATGATCATGCCACTGCACTCCAGTCTGTGTGACAGAGTGAGATCCGCCCACCTTTTAAAAAAAAGTTTCTGCATGGCAAAGGAAATAATCAACAAAGTAAACAGACAACCTATAGAATGGGAGAAAATGTTTGCAAACTATATATCTGACGAAGGGCTAATATCCCACATCTACAAAGAACTCAAACAGATAAGAAAAAAAAAAAAAAAAAAACCACCCCATCAAAAAGTAGACAAAAGACATGAGCAGACTCTCCTCAAAAGAAGACAAATGGCTAACAAACATATGAAAACAAACATCACTAATTATCAAGGACATGCAGATTAAAACCACAATGAGATATCATCTTATCCCTGTCAGAATTGCCATTATTAAAAAGTAAAAAAACAAAAGATATTGGTCCAGTTGTGGTGAAAAGGGAATGCTTGTACACTGTCGGTGAGAATGTAAACTTGTACAATTGCTATAGAAAGCAGTATGGAGATTCCTCAAAGAACTAAAAGTAGACCTACTATTCGATCCAGCAATCCCACTACTGGGCATCTACCCAAAAGAAAAGAAGTCATTTTATCAAAAAGATATCTGTACCAGAATGTTTATTGCAGCACAACTCACAATTACAAAGATATGGAATCAACATAAGTGCCCATCAACTGCTGAGTGGATAAAGAAAGTGTACACACACACATACACACACACCATGGAGTACTACTCAGCCAAAAAAAAGGGATGAAATAATGTCTTTTTCAGCAACTTGGATGGAACTGGAGACCATTATCCTACGTGAAATATCTCAGGAATGGACAAATGTACCACATGTTCTCACTTATATAAGTGGGGCTAAACGAAGGATATATATGGTCATAAAGAGCAGTAATGGACACTGGAAACTAAGAAGGGGGACAAAAGGAGGGGAGTGAGGGATAAAAATCTACCTATCAGGTACAATGTACACTATTCTGGCGATGGGTACACTGAAAACCCTGATTCAGCATGATATAATTCATCCATGACAAAAAAACACTGGTACCCCCTAAATTTTTTGAAATAAAAAAATTATTTTTGGCCGGGCGCGGTGGCTCACGCCTGTAATCCTAGCATTTTGGGAGGCCAAGGCAGGAGGTTTCACTCAAGGTCAGGAGTTCGAGACCAGCTCTGAGCAAGCGTGAGACCCCCTCTCTACTAAAAATAGAAAGAAATTAAGTGGCCAACTAAAAATATATAGAAAAAATTAGCCAGGCATGGTGGCGCATGCCTGTAGTCCCAGCTACTTGGGAGCCTGAGGCAGGAGGATCACTTGAGGCCAGGAGTGGGAGGTTGCTGTGAGCTAGGCTGACGCCACGGCACTCTAGCCTGGGCAACAAAGTGAAACTCTGTCTCAAAAAAAGAATTTTTTTTTAAAGAAAAAATCAGAACTTCCTGCTTTTCTTGAAAAATAAAAAAAATTGAACACATATGTTCATCTATCAATAACTGGCCAGAACTAAGAGTGGCTGCCTCTTTAGGTATCAGATGGTGGTAAGTGCTATAGAGAAAAACAGTAGAAAAAGAATGACAGGGAGTGCTGCTGTGTATATCTGTATTATAAGATATGGTTAGATTATCTTCCCAGGAGTGACTATATAAAAAAAAAAGATATGGTTAGAGAAAGTCTCTCCAATAAGGTGACATTTGAACAGAGATCTGGAAGTAGGGGAGGGAGACATGTAGCAGTTTGAGAAAAGAACATTAAAAGTAGCAAGAGCAGCAAATGCAAAGGCCCTGAGCAGAAGTGTGACTGGCTAGTTTGGGAAACAGCAAGGAGGTCAGGGGCACTGAAATGTACTGAGTCAACGATGAACAATAGAAGATGAGATCAAACAGGTAGGGGACAACTAGAGGGTTCTCAATGTCTCCACTACCTCATCTATAATTCACCTTCCAATGCACTGCAATGAGGACTGTCTTCTGCTTGTAAAATCCTATGGACATTTTCTCAGTGCTCATCTTCCTTGACCATTTGATAATGTTGACAACTGTCCACCTTCTTGAATCTTTCTTACCATCCTTTCTGTGTTTTTGACTATCCCTTCACATTCTCATTTGTGGGCTCCTATTCTTTTGTCAACTTCTTAAATACGATGTCTTCCGTGATTTCATTATCAGTCCTTTTCTTGCTCTATATACACTCTTCTTATGCTTTCACCCACACTCATGGCTATTACTATCCTACAGGCTTATGACTCCTGATTAGTTATCTATTGAAGCAGAGCAAATTATTCTAAAACTTAGAAGCCTATAACAACAAAAACATTATCTCACAGAATTTCTGAGAATCAGGAATTCAAGAGCAGCTTAGTCAGGTCGTTCTGGCTTAGGATCTCTTCCGAGGTTGCAGTCATCTGAAGACTGGGGATCTGCTTCCAAGATGACTCATTTCCATGGCTGCTGATAGGAGACCTCAGTTTTCTGCTATGTAAATTTCTCCTCTGGGCTGCTTGAGTGTCCTTATGAAATGGCAGCTGGCTTTCCCCAAATGAGTGATCCCAGAGAGAACAAGGCAGAAGGTCAATGTATTACAACTTTGGAAGACACACACCATAATTTCTGCAACAAGGGGACTAAACAAGGATATAAATACTGGGAGGCAACAACCACTGGAGACCGGCTACTACAACTCTCAAATTGGCTCCCTACCTCAGATCTACTGCCAGAGCCCTAGACCTGTAAAATTAGCTGCCTACTATATAGCTACAGTTAATTGATAACAATGGCAACAACTATTATTTTACCATTATTTTACAAACGTTTATGTGTAAAAACCTGGAATCTACTACAATGGCACATTCATTAAAATGTTCTCTTTGGGAGTTTGTGATGATGGTGGCAGTGGTTAGGTGCTGGCTCTGTGCACTGTGAAATAAACTTAAAAAGGACTTCCTAATTATCATTTATTGAGTACTCACTGTGTGTTAGGCATGATCCATGATGCCTAGTACTTTACAATCACTTCTTTATAACTATTCTATGAACAGCAGTCATTCTTTCCATTTCTTTTTCTTTTTTTTTTTTGAGACAGGGTCTCACTCTGTCACCCAGGCTAGAGTGCAGTGATGTCATCATAGCTCACTGCAACCTCAAACTCCTGGGCTCCAGCTATCCTTTCGTCTCAGCCTCCTAAGTAGCTGGGACTACAGATGCATGCCGCCACAACTGGCTAATTTTAAAAACTTGTTTTGTAAGGAGACTGGATCTTGCTATGCTGTTCAGGCTGGTCTGAAACTCCTGGCCTCGAGTGATCCCCCAGCCTTGGCCTCTCAAAATGCTGCAATTATAGACATGAACCACCATGCCCGGCCCATTCTTCCCAGTTCATAGACAAGAAAACAAACGTGTTGAAAGTAACTTGCTTAAGCTTTCCAATTACACAATCAGTAAATGATAAGAGTAGGAATCAAAATTCAGACATATTTTCAAGTTTGTTTTTGTTTAAAGCCCCACTCCTTGGTTTCTATAGTATTCTCAGTTCTTTGCCTGTTCTGTATAATGAAGACATTGCAATCCCACTGTAGCTTACCCACCAATATACCATTAAGGTTCTAAAGCGAATTCTGAAATATTAAAAGAACAAGGAATTTTTTTTTAAATTGAGTCAGTTCAGTGCTGTTTTACTGTAGCCTTATAAATAATTCTCAAAATTCACTGGCCACAAAAAATTAATCCAGTCTATAAAACACTAGTTCATCAATTTTCCTTACCAAACCATCTCTGCTATAGTCATTTGTTGCCTTATTAGGCTGAGGATATAAAATAATTTGCCAACAGACCTACTTAAAAGTTCCTCAAAGATACTAATTCCCAAATATCAAACCAAAGGGAACAGAGAAAGGCATGGCAAAGTATGTTGAATCTCTTTTAAATCTACTGCCTGGTATTCTTTACTATCACTGTACTGCCTTACTTTTTTAAAGTCCCTGGACAAATTCTCATTTCCATAACTGTTTAAATACATATTACAGATCCCCCAGGCTATGTATTTAATACACAATGAAATCCAAGAGAGGCACTGTTCCCAGTGCTTCGGTTCTGATACTTGCTTTGTTAAAATAGTAATATTAATGATGATGATGATGGAGGAGGAGGAAGAGGAAGAAAAAAAGAAAGAAAAGCAAAAGGAAAAGTCAAAGAAAGGACAATTTAAGGAGCTGTCAAAGAAAAGGGAAAAGAGAAAGCAAGCAACACTGTCCTTAATTAACTCACAATTATTTTCTTAATGAACCTGACACTGTGAACATAAGCTCAGAATTATTTTTTTTTATAAAGAGATGGGGGTCTCACTGTGTTGCCCAGGCTGTAGTGCCGTGGTACCATCATAGCTTACTATAATCCTGAACTCCTGGGCTCAAGTGATCCTCCTGCTGTGGCCTCCCAATATCCTGGGATTACAGGTGTACGCCACTGTGCCCAGCCTAAATGCACATTTTAAAGTACATTTATAAAGAAGCAACAACCCATAGCATTTGGAGAGCTTGGGACAAAGAGATCACACAGTAGTATTCTGCAGTACTCTAGAGTGCAAATGTGAAACAATGATAATTCCAAACATTTTTGTTAGAATTTGGCAAAAGAGGAAAATAATCCAAATCAAAATGATCCAAGAATAAATTTAACTTTCCAGATGTGTTTTAAACATGTTGGAGGGAAATAAATTAAAACTCATTATATATTTGCTCTAATGTAGGAACAGACATTGCAGTACAATCCCACACACCTACTGCCTAGATTGCTTTTAGATCCTCATTGAGCAAGGTCCTATAACTTACCCCAGTGGCAACTCAGTACCCAAGAAAACTTAAGGAAAAAAGGAAACAATCTGAACTACCAGTTTTACTATCAAAGGCAAAATTTATCTGCAATGATTGGAGGGAAAGCTATAATCCTAAAGAGGGTCTCTTTTGTCTTCTCACAGAGTAACAGCTAGCAAGGCTGCATGTAAATCCTGAAGACTTCATTGAGACCCCAAACCACCACAGGTCCACCCTTGAAATGGCTAAGCACTGGTGACCATGGTTTCTAAAAGGAAGGTGGCTGAAGATATTTAATAGCTAGCCTTTCTACCAAAACAAGGAGACACGGTCCACTTTGTTCTTCCTTTTAGTCAAACAAGAAAGGAAGAATAATGAGAGATATGGATGTGGTCTTATTCACCATTAAGAAAGAAGAGGATGAGAGGTGAGATACAGAGACAGCTCTGATAAGGCAGACAGCCAGTTATAAGTGAAGCACTGCTACCAACAAGGTTAGTCAGGTATTGGGAGAATTTAGGCTTGCTACATAACAAAGGGCAAAGAAGCATAGACATGTTTTTTTCCAAAACAAGGCTGCCCTGGGGTAGACACAGTAATATGACTTGCAAGTCAATGTCATTTATAATGGCACTTTTTAAATGTTAAAAAAATTTAAAACCCCACACACATGTTATATGTCTTACTTTTAAAAATAAATGTATGTCTTACTTTTAAAAATAAAAGCCATAGAGTATGGCTCTCAGCCATACTCTAAAAACTAGAATATTTGGGTCCCAAAAGTCAGAAAGGAAAGTAAAAATGAAGATTCACTGACAGTGCTGATAAGCTGCAATGCCCTTTTGGTAACTCAAGACCAAAACCCCAAAAATGATGCCAGAACCAGTAAAAAAAAACAACAAAGAAGTGGCTGTATGACAAAGCATCTGAACTTCTGCTTAAGACAAGAACATAACCAGGCAAAAACTATGTAAGTGAAGAATAGGAAGGTGAACATGGCAGGAATGGAAATGGCTATTTGTAAGGATGATGGCACTGTGGGTGATTTTTTTCTCTTACAAAACTTTCTTAAATGATGTTATCATACTGCGTTTTCAATTTTTAAAAGGACCAAAAGTGGGGGAGGGGCAGTACAGGAAAACACACCGTGGGAACATAGTCAAGCACACAGATGTTTTGCGTAAGCTAAGTTTTCAGAGACATCTGCCTTTATGCAAGACTTGAAAAAATGGAGCTGTTGTCAACAAGTTCTCTGCAGTGAGGGGTGGGGCCTGAGAGAAAGTGAACTGTGAAGAAATCAACTATTAGAACCCGCAAAGCTGAGAAACACATAGCTTCTTAGATTAAGTTCCTTATTTATGAGCTGCCCCTCCACCCAAAATGTTTTGCCATTAGCAATGTCTACTACTTAAACAAGGAGGATGTAAGTTGCCCATATGTCTTCACTTTTGAGGTTAATTGTGAGCAGTATTATTTAGCTTTTTGCAGTGATATCCCTTCCCTGTAGAAGAGATACGGTATAATCTACTGTATAAAAATCTGAGTGGGATGCAAGCTGCCCTCTTCCTCCCTTCTTGTTTCAACTCCAAATAAAAAAGCTTATCATGTACAGAAAAACTCTTGTAAAAGCAATGATAACACAATTGTTCACCTGCTCTTTTGCTTTGTTTTGGTATATGTTAAACTTTATTTCTGTTAAGCGAATATTTCTAGGTCTATATCATTTGCTTTCACATGTAAGGCAATGAAGGGAGATTGTCATTCATCTGCTTTATATAGTGCCCAGTGTTAATGCCATGTACACAGTGCTTAATAAATGTGATCTGAAAATAACAGGGACTCAAGCTAAAGACTCAAGCATATTTTATGAAAGGCACTATAAAATCACTTCCTTGGCGTTAACCTGGCAGGTGAGAAAGCCCATACTTGTAATAGGCTCCCAGGAAGGGCTGCCTTACTTGTTCTTGTCTGCAGCTTTTAATCATGCCTGATGCTAGTGGGGAACAACTTCTATTCCCAAAAGAACTTTCAACTTAGTTGAAAAGTTCTATCTGGTGTTCTGTCTTGAACTTCCCTTTTCTGAGAAGTCCATGTGCTATATGGGTTACTGCCCTACATCTGCTTTCTGGGCAAGCTGACTAGGAAAGACTTTAGAAACCTCTTGCTCAGGCACAGTAGCCTCTCCTAGGTCCTATATAAGCTCCTTTTCCTGCTAACATGACAATGGAACTGATCATTTGTAGGTTTATACAAATTTGTTAGGTTAAAGCTACCTAAACTGGGACTCTAATCTATCAGTTAATTCTTCATAGGACTCACATTTTCCCACTGGTAAAACTACCAATCAGAGTAGAAAGTTACAACAAACTAAACTATAGTTAATAAACTAGATAGGCTGAGCCCAGGAATTCAAGACCAGCCTGGGCAGCCTGTCTCCAAAAATAAAAAAGAAAATTAGCCAGGTGTGGTGGCATGTGTCTGTAATCCCAGTTACTTGGGAGCCTAAGGCAGGAGGATCACTTCAACCCAGGAGTTCCAGGCTGCAGTGAGCTATGATTGTGCTACTGTATTCTAGCTTGGGCCACAGAGAGACAGTAGAGGGAGGGCCACAGTAAAGATGGGGAGAGGTAAGCAGAGCACTGATCTTGAAGGGTTTTACACAGCTTGCTAAGGAATTTGGGCTTTATCCTGAGGCTAAAACAGAGCCAGAGTTTGCATTTCCAGAAAGATTTCTCCAACTACAGCATGGAGAATGGATTAGAAAGGAGTTGAGACTTAGAAATAGACAGATGTTCCTTTGGTATTCCAGGTAAGAGAGAAGGATGGTCTAATCTGAGCTAATGGGAATAAAGAGAAAATGGATACCATAGGGACTATTTGTGTAGTTTACTTTATGGTGCAATGGAAAATCTACTCCATGAAGGCATTCAAGTGCAAGAAAAACCAGAGGGCTAGAAATGTTTTGATATGTGCAAAATCCTTGCACTCATAGAGTTTTTCTTTGCACCTTTTGATTCTTCTGACAAGCCCTTGCCTTTAAAAAATCCCAATGCTTTAATATTGTTACCCAGAGGTTAAAAAAAAGAACTCTATTTACATGGCTATTAACTTTCATACCATTTGCCTTTGCCCAAACTTTTCACAAAATAGTTTTTTTCACCATGTCAATTTTCTCTTAAATTATAATTTGCTAACCCTTAACCTATCTGCTAACCAACAGATAATCATCCTGGACAAGCCAGGGAACCATGTAGGCAATTTTTGTTCACGTCACTTTGTTATCACACATGTCTGTATCATTTCCTGTCAGGCACCAAACTTCCAGCATCAAGGAGGAACAGCTGAGGAGAATGCTTTTACACAAAGGACTTCCCTCCTTCCTTAAACCCTACTCAACGGATATGACAATATATTGATGGGCTCTAGTCAAATGAAAGATAATGCAGTTCTGAAACCACCATTTTAAACCAATAATAAAGAAAGCTTAGTTTCCTAAACATAGTATTAAGAAAAAATGAATCCAAAATCTGAAGCCAACTTCAGACAAAAGGCGGCAAGTGAATTTTACAAATTCATCTGTATTATAATATATTAGAATAGGATGTTAGTGAAGAACTGGTAAGAAAGTAAATGCTAAATCTCTTTGGCTCACAGATAAATTAAGTAGGCAATTATTAAAGAATATCTTTGAGAAGACAGTTTTTAGGAACTTAATTTCCCCACACTTCTAAAGTCAGTAGTTTTATAAAAACTTGGCTGCTGGAGAATTACAAGAGAATTTATAATAAAGATGAACCACAGGCTATGGAGAAGAAAGAACTGGTAGAGGGAGTAAGTCTAGAGATTTGATCTAATACAAATTTTAAACACATAAAAATTGCTGTTATAACATGTGACTAACTTTGCTTCTTACATCTCTTTTTGTGGGGGGCAGTGGAGGATATAGAATCTCACGCTGTTGCCTGGGCTGGAGTGCCATGGCTGGAGTGCCATGGCATCAGCCTAGCTCATAGCAACTTCAAACTCCTGGGCTCAAGTGATCCTCCTGCCTCAGCCTCCCAAGTAGCTAAGACTACAGGCACACGCCACCACACCCAGCTAATTATTTCTATTTTTAGTAGAGACGTTTCCTCTCTTGCTCAGGCTAGTCTTGAACTCCTGACCTGAAGTGATCCTGATGCCTAGGCCTCCCAGAGTGCAAGAATTACAGGTGTGAGCCACTGTGCTCAGCCCTTCTCTTCATAAGTAGGATTATAACACTTACAAAGATGTTAGAGTAAACATGATGAAAAATATAAGGTAGTTGTTACATTCAGACCACAGTCATCTGAAAGGGTGTTCAATACTGGAAATTCAAAATAATCCCTAAATCAAACCTTTCCACAAATGGACTTCCAGTTCTCAGATGTTTTCATTGACTTGGGGGAGGCAGTAAACAGTAGGTAAACACTAGGCCAGGACTCAACTGACCAGGGTTTTCTAATTACATTTTACCTATGGCTGGATACCTTTGAGTTAGTTTTAGCACTTTAGGCAGTTTCTCCACTTACAAATGAGAAAGTTGGTATCTCACGTGCTTCAGGGAAACATGTAAAGGCAGATAGGAAAAAGCATGGAACTTGACAATCAGGTGACCTGGAGTTATTGCTCTGCCACTAATGAATCATATAATATCAGGTGAGACAATCCAGGTATCAATTTCCTCATATAATGTTGTAAATTCTTTTTTTTTTTTTGAGATAGAGTCTCGCTTTGTTGCCCAGGCTAGAGTGAGTGCGGTGGCGTCAGCCTAGCTCACAGCAACCTCAAATTCCTGGGCTCAAGTGATCCTACTGACTCAGCCTCCTGAGTAGCTGGGACTACAGGCATGTGCCACCATGCCTGGCTAATTTTTTCTATAGATATTAGTTGGCCAATTACTTTCTTTCTATTTATAATAGAGATGGGGTCTTGCTCTTGCTCAGGCTGGTCCCGAATTCCTGACCTTGAGCAATCCGCCCACCTCGGCCTCCCAGAGTGCTAGGATTACAGGCGTGAGCCACCGTGCCCGGCCTAATGTTGTAAATTCTTAAAGTTTATGATTTTAGAAGATTATCATTGGGAACCTTAAAAGCACTCCTTTAGTTCAAGATGAAATCACCATATTTCTAAAGAAATAAATGAGCAAAAATACCAAACTAAGTTTTTCATAGCAGAAGAGGTAACTCTTTTTTGGGGGTGGTGGAGGTGGGATAGGGTAGGGGAGAAGAGGTAACTCTTAAAGAATGCCTCTAAAGGTTATGTTGCAATGGGCTGAGCTACTCTGCAAATGTGACTGTTCAAACTCTGTAGGGTACTAAACATTAGTAATCAAATGGTTAATTCATGCACTGGCTCCCAGCTTCCACCGGAAAAGAATTTTGTCCCTCCCCGCCCCCAGTGTTGGTCAATTAAAAAAGAAAGGATGGCAAGGGAGAATTTCTTTCATAGAAATTCTCATAGCAGAGAGGCTGCCTGGGTCGTTTTACACTCATAAGAGAAGGTAAAAGATGGCTGCCTGACCTAAACCCTGGTATTCTGGAATCACTTGCACTGGCCATATTACTGATTCATTTAATCCCCTAGAAAAGTCATTTTACTTCTCTGTATCTGAGTTTCTTCATCTGTTAAACAGGATTAGTGATATTTGCCCCATTTCACATGCTTGGGAATAAGATATTTCTACTTCTTGGTAGACAAAAGTTTATGGAAACTTTCTAAAAAGTAGCAAGTACCAGAATTATATAAATGTGAATTATTATTCCGAAGTACCAAACATACATGAAGCTTAGGCTTTATTTTTCACATTCTGAACAAATGAAACTTTTGGACAATGAAATAGAAACAGAAACCACCCTCTATATATGTTTTCATGTGGAATTAACTCTTGGCTTCTTTATGAAGTAATACACTTTGGCTGTTAAAACAATTTTTCGGCCTAGTGTAGAAAACTGTACAACTAAATAAGCTGAGCAACCAGAAAGAGCATTTCAGCCTATAAGCAGAGCTAAAAACAGTGTTCCTATTTGTTTAAATATAATTTTAACACTAGTAGTGAAGATGAGCTAAGGTCACTTTACTGTCTGTCTATATTAGCCAACTTCACAGCTCTCTATATTTAGGCAAGGTATGCACACCCCATTAAAGATAGGAGGAGACACAGTCCTAGGCTTAGGTTTACAGCAGTGGGGTTATTACCTCAGCTGAGGGGGAAAGACACTAACAAAAAACTATATTGATGCATTTCTTGGCAAGCAACAGCACCGTCAATGATCAATTTTATTTCATCCTGAATATATGTATAATCTCTAATACGCACATAAGTCTGGCACAATCATGCCTAAAGCAAAGCAGTTAATAGCTTTCAGGTAACTCACTTGCCAGGACTGCCTGCCTGCTGCACCTTTGCCAGAGACAAAGAGCTGCCCAGGTCAGCAGGGTAAAATGTTCAGCAGTTTAGTCTCCTGGGAACTGGAATAAACAGGTTTTCAACCTGGGAATCACTGCTATAATACAAACATCAGAGAGTCTACCTGGGGAGAGTCCTCCAGCAGTCTTCTAGCTGGCAGCTTTCTGGATCTAGCATCCAGCAAATGAAGAACCAAAGGGGGACAAACCTGATTTATGTATTTATCAAAAAAACAAAACCAAAAAACAAAGCAAAGCTTGTGCAACATGGATTTTATAATAACGATTATGTTAAAGTGGGTGAAGGACATAGTAACATGGTAGTGGTGCAGGTAATGGGGGAAATCTTTTTGGGTGAACATTTTCCCAAATAGCCTCTAAATGTGAAATTTAAAAGAAAGAGTCTGAGGAAAATATCTTGAAAATTATAGTTGCCCTCAAGAGAAAGCTAAGAAAACCTCGGTAACAACCAGATGTTTTTGGAACCTCCCCAACTGTCAGGGAGAAAAAATTAAATACGTTTAAAGAATGCAGTAAACATACTTCTGAAACATAAGTACAACAAATAGAAATCTGTTTATCTTTATTCAAAGGAAACTGCACATTGCAATTATGAACATTTCCACTGCAAGAAAGATAAGCAGATGTTGGATGTTTCCCAAAGTTTTTCTAGTGTCACTGAGAGGCTTATGGAATCTGCTGTACATTTTTCAGATCAACAGTTAATGTAAAAAGGAAACACTGTGAATATTTTTCTTTGCTCTTCAAAATATATTTTAACATTTCTTTTTTTTTTTTTTTTTTTTTTGAGACAGAATCTTGCTTGGTCACTCCAGCTAGAGTACAGTAGTGTCATCATAGCTCACTGCAACCTCAAACTCTTGGGCTCAAGAGATCCTCCTGTCTCAGCTTCCCCAGTGGCTGGGACTATAGGCATGCATGGCAACACCCGGCTAATTATTCCAATTTTAGCAGAGACAGGGTCTCACTCTTGCTCATGCTGGTCTTAAACTCCTGAGCTCAAGCAATCCTCCTGCTCAGAGTGCTAGGATTACAGGCATGAGCCACTGCTCCTGGCCTATTTTAACATTTCTACAGACATGTTTAAACAATAATTACCAAACAGAAAACAAACATACAGTTTATACACTATACTTGAATACTTGTTTTCCAATATTTATTTCTAAACTAGAAGCCGCATAATATTTTTAAAAGGGTGAATTTTGAAAAACCTCACTTTTTGTTTCTTCTGCATTAAAAACCTTAATAAAAAATACCTATATTTAAATATTCTCATGTGACACTGAAAAGTTGAAATAATACTCTTGGAGAAAAAAATTCAAAGAAAAATAAACTTATTTTTCATAGAGTGTTTCATTTCTAAAAGATAAACTGGTCTGAGTTTTCTCAAGGTTTCATATGCAAAACCCAGACATTTTTGCTAGAGCAAATAGGTACTAGATAAATAACTGTTGCAAACAGAAGGCAAAAATGGCACATAAAACGTGATTGCTCACACTTCTAAAAAGTCATAATTATACGTGGTTGGCTGCAGAAACTGGGTCTTAATAGCAAAGAATGGCTTTAATTGGTTGAATTCTTGGCTTTCAGTTCACAATAAATAGTACATTCATTACGCTAAATGTTTAAGCCCAGGTCAGTGGTCCTCATCCCCAAACCTAACAAGCTCGTTATAATTAACTCAATAGGTACCTGTATTAAAGGCAATTAGAAATTCTCCTACTTTCTCTCACACTTTTTCTTCAAAGTAACAACTTTAAGAGTCACTTTTGCCTCCCTGGATATAGTTCAAAGCACTATAAATACTTTACCCCAATATTGCTATACTTTATTACTCACCATAGGTTGTGACTATTTGGTGAGGAACACAAACATTCAGGCTTTAGTGTAATATTCTAAGTTTTCTTTAAGCAAATACCATTCTTGGAATATCTACTCCAAGATTATTAATGAGGAATAGAGTATTCAATAGGCTGCATAATCCTCCCCAATAGAGAGAAAACATTAACTCAAATTTGTTCAGTGTGGGGAAATTATGAGTGATTGTTTAAAAATGGATGTGAGGCCAGGCGCGGTGGCTCACGCCTGTAATCCTACAACTCTGGGAGGCCTAGGTGGGAGGATGCTTGAGCTCAGGAGTTCAAGACCAGCCTGAGCAAGAGCAAGACCTCGTCTCTACTATAAATAGAAAGAAATTAGCCCAATAACTAAAAATGGAAAAAATTAGCCGGGCACGGTGGCATGTGCCTGTAGTCGCAGCTACACGGAAGGCTGAGGCAGGAGGATCGCTTGAGCCTAGGAGTTTGAGGTTGCTGGGAGCTAGGGTGACGCCACGGCACTCTAGCCCAGGCAAGAGAGTGAGACTCTGTCTCAGGGGAAAAAAAATGAATAAATGAATCACACTGGTAAATTGAAAAAGCTTAAAAAGAGTTAACTTGGTTTCTAAACGAAATGCCTCAAAACAATCTATTTGAGGTTCTTTTTTTTTTTTTTTTTTTTTTTTTTTGAGACAGAGTCTCGCTTTGTTGTCCAGGCTAGAGTGAGTGCCGTGGCGTCAGCCTAGCTCACAGCAACCTCAAACTCCTGGGCTCGAGTGATCCTTCTGCCTCAGCCTCCCGGGTAGCTGGGACTACAGGCATGCGCCACCATGCCCGGCTAATTTTATATATATATATCAGTTGGCCAATTAATTTCTTTCTATTTATAGTAGAGACGGGGTCTCGCTCTTGCTCAGGCTGGTTTTGAACTCCTGACCTTGAGCAATCCGCCCGCCTCGGCCTCCCAAGAGCTAGGATTACAGGCGTGAGCCACAGCGCCCGGCCTATTTGAGGTTCTTAATTTGAAGTGGAGGAATGTTGGGAGGAGGTCATTACATTCTTTTGAGAATCTGATGAAAGCTATGGCTTTTTCCTCCAGAAAAATTAATGTACTAATCATACATAGGCCCACGTTTGCATATTATTTCAGTGTATTAATGAGTTTCCTAGTCTAAAACTCTGGACTAAAGGAATGTGGTAAAAGCCCTAAAGAAACTATGGGCAGCTGAGAATTAACAGCCTCCCCATTACAACCCTTCACCTTTTAGCAGATAACAACTTAGCCTTAGCAAGAGGCAAACACTGATTTATGCTTGGACTTAATTTTGAAACCAGAAGAAACACACATGAATAGATAAGATTTGGGAGTTTCTAAGGGTCTTCTATTAACACTCTGGACTGTCATTTTAAAGCATACAATGGGCAAATCCTATCAAGATTCTACCTGTCCCATCATGTTGCCTCCTTCTCTCCCCATTTTTGAAAATCCCTCCACAATAAACATTTTTATACTACAAAAATTCCCAAGCATTAAGTGAAAGTTGATTTGCTAAAGACCTACAGTACCAGGATTTGCTACAATAAAGGATTCTGAAATTCATTAAAATTAAATCTGACCAGCAAATGAAGGTTTGCCTACACTTCTTGGTTACTTTAGAAATGTTAGTAACTACCCAGAGTATGCCATTTGATTACAGTATCACAGTGTGAGAAATTTAAGATCACCAGCACATTAAACACTGCCTTATGCAGTAAGTGACTGGTATGAAAAGAAATGACTACATTTAGAGCCTTATTGATTTTATAATCTATGCTATATGGGAAAGCAGATTAAATGTAAAAGGATAACAGTTACTATAAAGGTTAATAACAATTAACAATCCTCATCTATTGCCATTATGTTCATAAATGTAGTAGCCTCATATTATTTTGACTATGTCTTATACTTAAAAATTGATTTATACATTTATACCAAATGTCTACAATTCAATTTGTGGTTCAAATAACAGTTTATCAGTTTCTTGACCACTTTCTCTAAAATAGCACCCTCCCTCCCAGTTTACTTTCCATTTTTTCATCTTTTCTTTAGAGTTAAACTATTAGCTGATTGTTTATAATAATTTATTTACACTGTGGAATGTGAGTTATCAGAGTTGTGTTCACTGATATACTCCCAGTGCCCAGAACATTGTAGTGATCAATAACTGAATTAACAGATACTAAGTAGAGATATGAAACTATTAATAATTGGAGGCAAATAAGGCATAGTACAAAAGCATAGGATATAAAGTTAGAAGACTTGGATTCAGTCACTGCCCTTTCATTTATTAATAACCTTTTTTTTTTTTTTTGAGACAGAGTCTCGCTTTGTTGCCCAGGCTAGAGTGAGTGCCGTGGCGTCAGCCTAGCTCACAGCAACCTCAAACTCCTGGGCTCAAGCAATCCTACTGCCTCAGCCTCCAGAGTAGCTGGGACTACAGGCATGCGCCACCATGCCCGGCTAATTTTTTCTCTCTATATATTAGTTGGCCAATTAATTTCTTTCTATTTATAGTAGAGACGGGGTCTTGCTCTTGCTCAGGCTGGTTTTGAACTCCTGACTTCAAGCAATCCGCCCGCCTCGGCCTCCCAGAGTGCTAGGATTACAGGCGTGAGCCACCATGCCTGGCCTATTAATAACCTTTAACAAGTCATTTCATCTCATTGAACCTCAATCTTGTTCCTTTAAAATGATACTGAAATACTACTGCATTGGGTTATTGCAAGGGTTACAACAACTAACAGAAGTAAAATCTTGTTGCAAATATTAATTAATATTATATGCCAGCAGTTATTCTTGGAAAACTGTCAAAAATTCTGTAAAATAGATCAATCTTGAGAAAGCAAGATATTTTGTCCCCTCATCTTTGATCTTACAGAATTGTAAAGGTAGAATGAAGTTATGAGAAAAGTCATGGGCTTGAACTTTACTTACCAGCTGGTTAACCTTGAGAAAGTCTTTAAGCTCTCTCCTTTCCTGGCCTCAAGTGATCCTCCCACCTCAGCCTCTCAAAGTGCTGGGGTTATAGGCACAAGCCACTGCACCCAGTCCCATTTTCTTATCTATAAAATGAGGAAAAAATACTAACTGCCTCAAAAGCATAAATGCTTGAATCAAATGTTATTAACAATTGTGAAAGAATTTTTAAAACTATAATGTGGTATATGTATTTTTAGTTAAATCAATTACTTTCCTAAAAACCAAACCCTAATCTTGATTATTCTACTAGCCAAAGAGAAGGAAATGTTATTCTAGAAGTTCTCACATGAACTAAGGGAGGAAGTGTACATACTCCCAATTCTTGCCACAGGTTCTCTAACTAACTTTGGCAAGAGGATGGAACAGAATAAGAAAAATTTTATAGGAAGATAAAGAATAGAAAGAAAAAAGAGGTTCAGAAAGACACATGCAAATAAAGCAGCAGAGCTCTGATCAACTCCACATCTATTTAACTTCACATTCCAAAATCAGGGCCAGTTTCATGGATGTGATCTGTACAGCACAGGGTTTGGTGCTTAGAAGGGTCCCAGAACTGGTTTAATGTTCTGCTGTTGCTGTCTTGAAATTCTTAATGATTTTTAAACAAACAGCTCCGCATATTCATTTTGTACTGGGTCCTGCAAATTATGTAGCTGTTCTGCTCACAATCTTTTTACAAGAGGAAAATAGTTTACAATCTCTCAGTAACTCTGTATACAAGGACTACTGCTAACTTAAAGGACAGTCTCTATAAAGGAAACTTTTAATCAGGCTGGAGATCACCTATTTGTAGGACCCGAATTCTGAAGTTAGTAAAACACTTCATAAAAGCCAATGTAATTAAAAAGTGTTAGCCCTAATAATAATGCAAATGGTATTTATCTTTCCTATTATTTTGTATCATGATATACTAATAACAGGCCAAAAAGTGATATTTGTAAATGAAATACTTGAATCTAATCTAATTGACTTTCTATTATGAAATCCAACAAAAGACCTCAGTGATTGAAGTTTACCTTTGGTTTTTGATTTGATATCTGCTATCTCACAGTAAGCAAATGAACATTCCCACAGAAATCATTTCTGGAGTGAAACTCTAATACAAGTCAGTTCAATTAAATCACACCCTTTAAATAAGTTTTGTTTATTTCCCACTCCTGTTGACTGCAGAAACAGCTAGTAATTTTTCTTTGACTACAGCTGAAAGGCTGAAGCTGATGAACTGAACATCTCCCAGACTGTAATTTAGTTTTTGAAGCCTGTAAGCCAAAAATATAGCTTTTCCCCTTAAAGTCAGATTGACCTCACACTGTCCATTTGGACCTTTGGACTCCTTATCAGTCACCTTCAGTCTCTGACAGTAGTTGGACAGGCCAACCACAGAGCTCCACTCTCCAGTGAACAAAAGCTTGCTATGTAAAAGAGATGAGCTGTGGGCAGAGATACGATCTGAAGAGAAGGTGCTGAACTCATCCTCTGTTCCAGCAGCATGTCCAGGACTGCTGCCACTACAAATAGTGAAACTTCACCCAAAAGCACTTTCTCTGTCCGTGATTTAAAGACACACCTTCATTAACGAAGCAGCTCAATTTCAGAGAAAGGCAGGCAACCAACCCTACTGAAACCAGCATTCAACTGTGACCTGCACTTCTCTTTCCCCGTCCTTCATTTCTCCCCTTTTTTCTGGAAATTTGCCAAAAGCCCCAGTGGATACTATTTAGAGCTACTGGTGACATTTAACAGAGTCTTTAAGAAATACACACACTCTTCCTTTCTCCTATATTCAATACTCATATAGCCTCAAAGATGGAAATTTTTGGTCTAAGAATTTAAATGGCTTGTTTGCTAAAAAGTTAATCTCTTCACCTTTGTGAAATATGTCTACTGTTTCCTATAAATAGGAATAGGAAATTCTAACTTCATAAGTATAGTTACAATCATTAAAAAACTAATGTATTTCGTTATCTTTTTAAATTTCAGTATCATCTATAAGGTAGTACTAAGGGAAATCTCAATGTTGCTCAACACTTACTAAACAAAACATGATGAAATGTTGCTCAAGATTTGAATTAATTTGCCACTGAACCCTAAGCAAGTTTGTTTGCTTATTTTTTTTTTTTTTTTGAGACAGAGTCTCGCTTTGTTGCCCAGGCTAGAGTGAGTGCCGTGGCGTCAGCCTAGCTCACAGCAACCTCAAACTCCTGGGCTCGAGTGATCCTTCTGCCTCAGCCTCCCGGGTAGCTGGGACTACAGGCATGCACCACCATGCCCGGCTAATTTTTTATATATATATATCAGTTGGCCAATTAATTTCTTTCTATTTATAGTAGAGACGGGGTCTCGCTCTTGCTCAGGCTGGTTTTGAACTCCTGACCTTGAGCAATCCGCCCGCCTCGGCCTCCCAAGAGCTAGGATTACAGGCGTGAGCCACAGCGCCCGGCCTGTTTGCTTATTTTTTGGCTTTAAAATTCTCTAAGTCTAAAATTGAGATGATTTTAGAATAAACTGAAAATGTGGGGAGCAAACTTAAATTCATAAAACCTACATCCATGCTCAAAAACACCTTGGGGTAATCAGTTTCTTCATTTTAACTATCATTATACTAATAACTTCATCTTTCCATTAGTTCTACTCAAATAGCTTATAAATTACAGCATTTTTCATCAGTGCTTAGTTTGGTATGAAAAAGGGTCTTGATAGCAAAGACAAGTGAGGATCAACTTTTCTGGGTCTCTAGCTCAGATCAATTGAAAGATAGAATTGTATTTACCTTGATTTTACTTTTTATCATTTCAGGTGCATTATAAAAATTACTAAAATTGCTAGTGAGAGTATAGACTGGTGCAACTGGTGAGTAAACTAGCAATCTGTATCAAAAGCCCTAGAAATATGTATACCTTTTGGCTTAGCAATCCCAGAGTTGAGCTTTAGGATACTTCTGTTAGGGACATAAGCAAACATTGAAGCACAGGGATGTTCATTCAGTGAGGGTTTGTTTACAACTGCAAAAAAACTGGACACAATTGAAGTGTTCAACAATGGGGGGCAGAATATCAATCAGTTCTATGGAAAACAAACAACTGGTAAAAAGGATATGAAAGAAATGCATTTTAGGACAATAACAGGATGCTCCCAATACACTAAAGTGAAAAAAATGAGGTTGTAAAGCGGTAGATACAGGATAATTCCATTTTAAAAAGTATGTATACACACAGAAAAGGCCTGATGGCTTTAACAGTAAATATCTTTGGAAGATAAGAATAAAAGCAATGCTCTTTCAGGGGAGGAAAAATGCCTTAATGTTTTCTGTTTTGTTGATAATAAACGTGCATTATCTGCAAATATTAAAAAATAATCAGTACTTTTTGCTTTGTTGATAAGACTGGTTCCATTAAAAAAAAAAAATCACTCACCCAGGACAAGTTCATTTTTAAGCTGAGTGGGTGGTAGAGGATGAAGTTATCAACTCCACTATGTATAAGGGTAAACAGGTTTTTAAAAAGCTAGGAGGATTCTCCATTTGGAAATTTCCCCCAAACTGATATGCAAGATAGACATAAAGCAGAGCACTGATATTCAATATTTGTTGATTTTTATTTTAATTGTGGAAGATACTACATGTTATTGTTTTTAAAAGTATAACAAACTTTCTAATTATGATACTAACATTTTCTGGCAAACAGGGCATATGGCCTTGCTGAGAATTTCTCCAAGCATCTAAAATGGCAATGAAACAAGGAGAGAGCCAGGTGCAGTACAGGCTCATGCCTGTAATCCTAGCACTTTGGGAGGCCCAGGTGGGAGGATCGCTTGAGACCAGGAGTTCAAGACCAACTTGGGCAACAAGTGAGATCCCATTTCTACAAAAAATGTTTGAAATTAGCCAGGCATGGTGGCATGTGCCTGTAGTCCCAGGTATTTGGGAGGCTGAACCAGGAGGATCACTAGAGCTTGGGAGGTGGAGGTTTCAGTAAGCTGTGATTGAACCATTGCACTCCAGCCTGGGAGACAAAGTGAGACTTTATTTCCAAAAAAACAAAAAATAAGGAGAGAAAGGCCGGGCACAGTGGCTCACACCTGTAATCCTAGCACTCTGGGAGGCCGAGACAGGTAGATTGCTGAAGGTCAGGAGTTTGAAACCAGCCTGAGCAAGAATGAGACCCAGTCTCTACTAAAAATAGAAAGAAATTAATTGGCCAACTAAAAATATATAGAAAAAATTAGTCAGGCATGGTGCATGCCTGTAGTCCTAGCTACTCAGGAAGCTGAGGCAGCAGGATTGCTTGAGCCCAGGAGTTTGAGGTTGCTGTGAGCTAATAGCCTGGGCAACACAGTGAGAGACTGTCTCAAAAAAAAAAAAAAAAAAAAAAAAAAAGAGAGAAAAGTCTAGTAGTGTGGGTATAGTGGACTATCATGATAACTGAGACTAACTATGGGAGAGTCACAAGAGTGAATGAGTCCCAATACACAAAGCCAAGTCTAAAGTGGTTTCTTAACAGATGTATTAAAGTACTTCCAAGGAGGGAAGCAATAAAAAACTATAATTGAAACAACAGCTTTTAATCTTTAAATTATAGATAACTAGTCAGTCTACATTCTTCAGTTTTTCTTTGATTTTGAAAAAAAATTACACTGGGTTTAAATTAATTTAGGTAGAATCACTAAATGGAAATAAATATTAACATATAGCTTATTTTTAGTCTCAGTTTGCCATTTCTCTCATTTTAGGAGAGTTATTAAGCATCACTAAAATTTTAGTAGTTGCAGTGACTCTTCTTTAACTCAGTATCATTAACCTATCATTTGAGCTAGCTGTAACATGGCATTTATATAGTTCTTTATTAACTGATGTATAACCACAGGCTTACTATTTGTATAAAAGATCCCCAGGTCCACTGAGATGGTTTTCCTGTGTACTTGACTTAAAAACCAAGGAGTTGTACATTGCTTACATACAAGACTAAATAAGTTAAGCCATTATATGGCAACTATGCCATTAAACTGGTAACCAAGCTAATAAGAACAAGGAAAAATAGTAATCAGCATACCCTTCTCTCACACCTTCTCCTTATACCTCATTCCACTGTAAATATTACAAGCCCTCTATGCCATGGGAGCCACCTTGTCTACCACATGATACTGAGGTAATAAAATCCAGAGCTAAGCACCTGGAGGAAGCAGAGAAAGAGGCTTTGCTTTGATTACCTGAATGTGCTTTTTTTTTTTTTTAAATAAACCATAAAGCCACTAGCAGATTAATGATTTCTGTTCTTATGCTGCCTGTGGGGATTTCACATTGTGCTCCCAGCCACTAGTACTGATTCATTAACAACATCCTTACAATACTGGCAGCTTTCCTAAATAAGCAATGTAAAATCTGCAAATGCTATGTACCCAGTGGATACTCAGCCTATACAATACACCGAAAATATGCTCACAACAATTTTCTAAAGAACATTATTATTACTCTATACAAAAGCTTTTCTGGATCCTCCTTTTTACCACAAATGACTAATAGTAGCTATTCATTGAGAACTATTTGTGTGCAATATGGCCATAACGTCTGCCACAGTAGTCTTCCTTTCTTCTCACCACACAAGTGTCCTCTACCACTGTTTACACAAATCAAGATATTTAAGAGGGCCAGAAATAAAAGCCAGGGGCCCAATCAAATGCTACTTTCATAATGTTTTTTCTAATTGGCTCATTTACAATGATACTTTTCTGTCCTCCGAGCTCCTAAAGCATTAACTGCACCGTTCATATTACACTTAGCATGCACTAAATTGTGCTCTTATTTATCCTTTTATTGACATGTCTTATTTCTCAACAGACTGAACATACTCTCTGCAGGAACCATGCTTTGTATTTCTTTTTATCTCTTAACATAATAGGTACAACTTAGGATAATGATGAAAATGATGGAGTTTTTACCATCAGGCTAGGGTGCCATTCTGTATTCTAATTCTTTCTCTTATAATTTTGCTCGTGTCAAAAGAACAAAATAGTAAAAAATTTAGCTACCATTTATTGAGTGCTTATTATTACTAGTACTTACAAATATCATATTTAATCCTCTTAGGTATTATAAGTTCCATTTTGTTGATCAGGAAACTAAGGCTTAGGGTGGTTATAGAATATGTTCAAGGCCACACAGATAATGAATCATGAAACTCTGGAATTCAGATCTGCTTCATTCCAAACACCACACTATTACTATTAGGCACAAGAAAATATGGCAGGATAGTTATTCTGAATATGTGACCCAAGAAAACTTTTAAGAGTTTTAAAAGAGAATGTTTAATTAATGGGATATTTTAAGAATTAATTATGGTATTTTACTAGGGAGGGATTAGCATCACAGAGGTAGCATTGACAGAATAATATATGTCAAATCTGGTCAAAGGGACTGCAAAGAGGTTCAATTTCATTCATTGTTTGACTCTATTTATTTCACTCATCTCTTAGGAAGAGAAATTTACATCAAGAATTCACATTCCCCCCCCCCCAACAGAAACCCCAACTTCTCAAACTAAAGCTCCTCACAAAAATAAAGATGACACGACAGGAAATTAAAAATGTTGATGTTCGTGAGAACTGTGATGTTCACAAGAACATTAGCAGAAACAGTAATTTAAAGAAACAAGGGATAGGAGGGTCCTGAAGAAATGGCATCTTTTTCCTTTTTGAAAACCAATATATATATAATGAGACAGGGTCTCACTTGTTGCCCAGGCTGGTCTTGAACTCCTGAGCTCCAGCAATTCTTTCTCCCACCTCAGCCTCTCCAATAACTGGGATCACTGGCGGGCAAGCTACCACACCTGGAAGAAATGGCATCTCTTTTAAGAGCTCTCTGGTATAAGGGATACTTATTTTAAATCAATGAAGAAAAAAGTCATTCAACTTAGCCCTCATGGAGATCAACTGGAGCAGAGACAAGATGCTGAGCTCATAAACCTAACCAGCTTTTTCATAGGGCAATGAAGGATGCTTAAAGTGTTGCTTGAGTTGCAAATAAAACTGTGTGTGGCACACAAACTCTTACACAGTCACACAGAAGACAATCAATATAAAGTCCATAATCAGAACTCTCAGGGCTTGAAATATCCTGTTATGGATCATAAATATCCACATGAGTCTTTTAAAAAGTTTATTATATATTTTAATATTAAGGTATGAATATAATATTATTGTAACAAGTGTTCTAGATGGAAGCATTTATTTTTTTAAGTTTATTTATTATTGAGGTAAAATATATACAATTTCCCATCTTAACCATTTTTAAGTGTACAGTTTAGTGGTAATAAGTAATTTATTATTCTTTTTTTCCCCCTTCATGCTTCCCTTCCCCCTCCTTCCTGGCTTCGGGTAACCATTAATCTATACTCTTATCTTCATGAAATCTGATTTCTTAGCTACTACATATGAGTAAGAACATGCAGTATTTGCCTTTCTGTGTTTGGCTTATTTCACTTACCATGATGGCCTCCGGTTCATCCATATTACTACAAATGAGAGGACCACATGAATCTTGATCAACAAATATTAAGTACAGATGATAAAAGTAACAATCATAACTGGAATTTTCATTGTTCTTTCTTATGAATAATTATCTCATGTGGTCTCCACAGTCCCCTAAAATGAGGCAGAGCTTATACTCAAACAAACGCAACAATTTAAATCACTTAGCTCATTACCAAAAAAAAAAAAAAAAAAATCAAATAATTCTACTTTGTCTACACCTAAAACCTAAACTGTTACAATTTAAAAAAAAAAGATTATAATTGGCTAACACTGTGGTTTCTCTTTATTTGAGAGTGATTCAAACCTCTGGATGTTGTTGCTTTACCAGACATAATGAATGCCAAATCTGTTGAGTTATTAAAAGAAGGGTCGTATTTTCTAAATTCAGATTAATATGGAAAACAAAAGTTGTTAAATTCACAAGTCATGCAAAAAAGGAGGTGAGCCCAAATTTGCCCTTTGGTGTACACTAGCAATCTATTTATAAATCATTGGCTACATCCTTTCCAAATCACAGGCACACCTAAGAAAGCCTTGATGTTTTTAGTATATTTCTTTAAGTTAAACCTAATTACATTAGTGACAGCAACATTCAATAATGCAAAGCTAACTCTAACCCTGTCTGAAAGTAGTTTGGAAGCAATTTTTTGTTTTTTTACTTTAACCTTAGAAATTCCTATGTTATAAATTCAGAAGAAACTGTGTGATAACATCTATACCATTGTTCACCCCAAGGCAGTTTAACATGGTAATTAAGAGGACTCACACCTCCGCCTGTAATATCAACACTTTGGAAGGCCTACTCATCAGGAGGATCACTTGAGGCCAGGGGTTTAAGCCCCAACCTGGGCAACATAGTGGGACCCCTGTCATTAAAAAAAAAAAAAAAAAAAAAATTAGCTGGGCATAGTAGTGCACACATGTAGTCTTAGCTACTCAGAAGGCTGAGGCAGGAGGATTCCTTGAATCTAGGGATTTTGAGGCTACAAGTAAGTTATGATCACACCGCTGCACTCCAACCTGGGTGACAGAGGAAAACCAAGAGGACTCACATTTACTGGAAAGACTCAAGAAGAGAACTGAGTAAGATGATCTATGGAAGTTTGAGCCCCTCTATTTCTCCAAGGCCCAAGAGCTCTTGGAAACAGAGACTGACATCTTTAATTATTTGGCTTTAAGCAGTGGTTTATCAATATAAGCCTAGAGAAATGTCCCAATTTTAGCAGTAAATTTAGGTGAGCTTATAAAAGCCAGATAGCAGTAATTTCGAAAAAAAATCCACTCTAGATATCAAAAAGAAATCTTGATTTGAACACATCAATACCTTACCATTCGGATTGCTCAAGGTCAGGAGTTCAAGACCAGCCTGAGCAAGAGCGAGACCCCGTCTCTACTATAAATAGAAAGAAATTAATTGGCCAACTGATATATATATAAAAAATTAGCCGGGCATGGTGGCTCATGCCTGTAGTCCCAGCTACTTGGGAGGCTGAGGCAGAAGGATCGCTAGAGCCCAGGAGTTTGAGGTTGCTGTGAGCTAGGCTGACGCCACGGCACTCACTCTAGCCTGGACAACAAAGCGAGACTCTGTCTCAAGAAGAAAAAAAAATACCTTGCCATTCCTGTTCATCTTTGTTGTGCAGATTTACTGTTCAGTTAAGTTGGTTAAGCATGATTTCAAGAAGGCCAAAGTTGAGAGCTCTTTACTCCTTCTGAGTTCCAGGTCAATTACTACTGATTTCAAAAAAACAAGTGTGGATAAAGGCAAAAAAAGTTATCTCCAATAATAACAATACAAATGCACCTTTATATTTTGACAGTGGATCATTAACCTCTCCTTCAAATTTGAAGGCCATAACACCTAGAAGATTCACTAGATGTAAGCTAATTTGATTACCCTTTTAAAAAAATTCCATTTTTAAAGGGTATTTCAGAAATAACCACAAAAAGTATTATTGTTATTATTGTTATTTGAGACAGAGTCTCACTCTGTTGCCTGGGCTACCGGGCTAGAGTGCCATGGCATCAGCCTAGCTCACAGCAACCTCAAATTCCTGGGCTCAAGCAATCCTCCTGCCTCAGCCTCCTGAGTAGCTGGGACTACAGGCATGTGCCACCATGCCCGGCTAATTTTTTCTATATATTTTTAGTTGGCCAGTTAATTTCTTTCTATTTTTAGTAGATTCAGGGTCTCGCTCTTGCTCAGGCTGGTTTCAAACTCCTGACCTTGAGCGATCCACCCACCCTGGCCTCGCAGATTGCTAGGCTTACAGGCATGAGCCACCGAGCCAGGCCAGTCAGTATTAATTTAAAGTCACAGAGACATCTCATACCAGTTTTAAATATTAGTATTAGTCTCTTTACCCACCAAAGAGAGAAGAAAAAAGCCCTTAAATCATAAATGAAGGCCTGGTTTTAATCACTGAATTATCAATTATTCTAATTATGTTTGCTCATTTCTGTAGAAGACTAGATTTAAAAAGCATCATAGGCCGGGCACAGTGGCTCACACCTGTAATCCCAGCACTTTGGGGAACTGAGGAAGGAGGATCACTTGAAGCCAGGAGTTCAAAAGCAGCCTGGGCAATATAGCAAGACCCCGTCTCTACAAAAAATTTGGAAGAAAAAAATAAGAAAATTAAAAAAAACTAAGACACAAATACATATGTTAACCTAGGCCTACAAAGGGTCAGGATCATCAATATCACTGTTTTCTACCTCTTGTCCCACTGGAAGGTCTTCAGGGGTAACAACATATATGGAACTGTCAACTGCTATGTTAATGCTGCCTTTCTTCTGAATATCTCCTGAAGGATCTGCCTGACGTTAACAGTTAACTTCTTTTTTTTTATAAATATAAGGAATATACTCTAATGATAAAAGTGAATTCACACACCAGTAACAGTTGATTATCAAGTATTATGTACTGTACATAATTGCATGTGCTATGCTTTTATACACCAATCAGCTCAGTAGTTTTTTTTTTTTTTACACTAGCATCACTAAAACATGTAAGTAATGCATTATACTGTGACATTATGGCAGCTACAACTACTAGGTAATAGGAATTTTTCAGCTCTATTATAATCTTATGGGACTACTGTTGTATATATGATCCTTTGTTGACTGAAATGTCATTATGGGACACCTGACTATATTCAGAGACAAAACTCATTTACAGATGATATAATCATACACCCCGAAATGTCAAAAAAATTAACTAAAATACTGATAGATATTAGAAGTCAGAGTTCAGTAAGGTGGTCTGATAATAAACGCAAATATAAAAAGCAATAGTTTTACTACACACCTGCACTAATTAGAAAACGTCATAGAAAAGTAGAGCTCATTCACAAGAGCAATAAAAACTTTATATAATGCCCATGAATACACCTAATAAAGAACATGTAATTACCATATATGGAAAATTATAAAATTTAAATGAAGGACATTTAAAAAAGCAATGAATAGACACACACCCTATGTTTTTCATTGGGTAGGCTTATTTTGTAAAACTGTTAATTTGATCTAAAATTAATTCAGTAAAATTTCAATCAAAATCCCAAGAGAATTTTTAAAAGTGGAAACCAACAAGCTGATTCCAATACTTATCTGGAAAATAAACAAAAAAGCTAACGCAATTAAAAAAAATAACAATGAGGTAGGCCTTGTCATATATATCAAGATATCCACTAAATCTGTAATAAGTAAATACAGTGTGGTATTGGTGTATGAACAGAAAAATATATCAACAGACCTTAAGAGTACAGAAGTAGATCCCTAGTATCTATAAGAATTTAATATGTAATATATGTAGCATTTCAAATGAGTGAAGTAAGAATGGATTAAATAATGATACTGGAATAACTGACTACCTATTTGGAAAAAAGGTTAAGCTAGATTACTACCTCACAGTATAAATAAAAATAAATTCCAGATGTTTTGAAGAGTTAAATAATTTAAAATATAAACATACTAGAAAAATATAAAATAATACTTTTATAATCCTGAGCATGGGTGGAAAGGGTTTTTTTTTAATATACAAAACCCTGAAATCATAAGAGAAAATACCTACAGATTTGACTACACAAAAATTAAAAACTTTTATATGAGATGCAAAGTTAAAAGACAAGCTATAGGCTAGGTTTTTGCCACATAGTCAGAAAACATAGAGAATATAAAAAGAAAAAATACTGATAGACAAATGGTCAGAAGTACAAACATGCAAATCATAGAAGAAAAATACCCATAAAAATATAAAAATATTTTACTAAACTTCTATAGTAATAACTAAATTATAAATAGAGTAGTATTTAAGAGCAGGGGCTCCGAGTCAGACTGCCAATGTTTGCATCCTGGCTAGATATTCTCAGACAAGTTACTTAACTTCTCTGTGCTTCCTATCTCTAATTAAGGATAATACTTGACTCAAAAGGTTGTTAAGAAGAATGAGATAATTTATATAGTGGTCAAAACAGTGTCTGTGATAGAGCAAGAACTCATTAAAAAATTAACTGCTACTTAATTTTCTGATTAATAGGGAGGGAAAAGATAGAGGGAAAGATATACTCTTTTTTTTTTTTTTGAGACAGAGTCTCACTTTTTTGTCCAGGCTAGAGTGAGTGCCGTGGCGTCAGCCTAGCTCACAGCAACCTCAAACTCCTAGGCTCGAGCTATCCTTCTGCCTCAGCCTCCCGAGTAGCTGGGACTACAGGCATGAGCCACCATGCCCGGCTAATTTTTTATATATATATATCAGTTGGCCAATTAATTTCTTTCTATTTATAGTAGAGACGGGGTCTCGCTCTTGCTCAGGCTGGTTTTGAACTCCTGACCTTGAGCAATCCGCCCGCCTCGGCCTCCCAAGAGCTAGGATTACAGGCGTGAGCCACCGCGCCCGGCCAGATATACTCTTATATATAGCTAGTAAGAGCAAATTGGCAAAGCCTTTTTAGAAAGCAATTTGGTTGTATCAATTCTTTTTTTTTTTTTTCTGAGACAGGGTCTTGCTCTGTCACCCTGCTAGAATGCAGTTATGTCATCATAGCTACTGCAACCTCAAACTCCTGGGCTGACTTTTCTGTTTTGTAAAGATGGGGTCTCACTCTTGCTCAGGATGGTCTCAAACTCCTGACCTCAAGAGATCCTCCTACTTCGAAAGAACTAGGATTACAGGCTTAAGCCACAGTGCCCCAGGCACTGTATAAAAATTTTAACATATACATACCATCAGACCCAGATATTCCACTGCTAGAAATTTATCTAAAATAATTTACAAATGTTTACAAAGATATATGTATCAGGATTTGGAGTACTGCACTCTAAGAGTTCTAGCTTCAGTTCTACCAATAACGAGCCATGTAGCTCTGTACAAATCACTTCACCATTTTAATTTCTATAGATTTAATTTCTCTAGTTCATTACTCTACAAAATGTGGATGATGACTTGCCCAATCTGCCTCAGAGGAATACTTTAAGGTAGTGGTCTCCAAACCAACATCAACAGCATCATCTAGGAACCTGTTAGAAAATGCAAATTATCCAGCCATACCCTAGACCTAGAGAATCAGGGGTGTGTGGCCAGCAATTGTGTTTTAACAAGCACTCCAGGTGATTCTGATGCAAGCTTAAATTCAGAAATGAGCATATGTGAAATCCCTTGGACAACTACAAAGTGGAACCAAAAGAGCATCAGTACTATTACTAATACAAAAAATGAAACTGTTTCTACCTTTTCATTTCACAAAAAGGTACATTTTGGATAACCATCTCAATATGGTCCTCTATTGTTGAGGCTGAACTTTAGAAAGCACTGATGTGTATCCAGGAAGTCAAATTCATATATGAACCAAATAAACAGAAATATTTTAGGTCAAGCACAAAAAGCTCAAGGTAACCTTATTAATCAAGGAATGTCTCAAGTGCCTAAGTTCTGAGACTTTTGATCAGAGGTTTTTACAATGGGAACATTTTTAATGGTAGCCTTTGCCACCATTTTATCTAATAATCCTTGATCCTTTCCCTTAACTTTTTAGGACACAAAAATGGACATATGTTTGGTATATAATGATAACAAACACCTTGGCCCTTGCTTACTGACCACTTCCCCAGGGACTGAAATAATGGCTCTAACATAGGCTTTCATATTTTTCAGAAGTTCAGATTTTTGTTTTCATTTTTTAAAAAGCATGTACAGACTCTTAAAGGGTATAGAACTTTTCATGATCATTTTGATCAGTCTGATCCAAGACTCTTGGAATTTGATCAGATGATTGTCTGGGTTGCTCACATATAGTAGATTTAACACTTAGAATAACTATTCTTTGTTTCTGCAATGAATTTGAACACTTCTTAATGTCCTTCATTGACAGGTCAAAAATATTAATAATATCATATTTGGTGAGTTTGATATGGTGGCAAGGGGAGATCTTAATCCAATAATATGACTTAATTACCAATAAAGTACAGTAATACCCTAGCTATTCTATAATTTCACCTATATATAACACAGTTGAAAGTCAAGAAATCAGAAAGAGCCTGTGATATCACCAAAATAAGTATGCAAAGGTCACAGTCTGAAGGTCATGAACTTTTCCCATAGGAGAGCCCCTAAGATCTCACTTTGGCTTACTCTTTGACACAATTCTCATTGGTTTCTAAATCCACAGCAAATCTGAGGCAGCAAATGAGAAAGGGCAAAAAGCTCTTATGAGAGGTTCCTCAGCAGTGACAAGAGAACCACTGGCCTAAGAGTACTCATGTGTCAAGGAATTCCCTCCTCAAATACACACTGAGTCAGTCTTCTCTTAGAACCCTTTAGTTTCCTGAATCTTTTAGTTGCTTGCACTAGTCATTGCTATTTACATATCTGGTACTACATGGAAATACTCACATCAGCTGAGATTTACAGTATTAGGTCTTAGAAATAAACATTTCCTTTTAGGAAAGAGGCTCTTAACCTTTTTTGAGATCACAGATTATTCTGAGAATCTGATTTAAAAATATATATTTATCTACCTAACATTTTAATATGATCTCAGGGAATCATAATAATTCACTGACTTTCTGAAACCAATCCATAGACTTCTGGGTGACCATGGACCCCAAATTAAGAACTTCTACATTAGGTGCCAACAATGGGTATGGTTAAGTTCATAAAGTTTAGTATTAAGAATGATCTCCAATGATTTCTTTTTAATGATGATGAGTTGGGCAACATTATAAATGCTAAACATGAATAAGCATGACCTCTAAAACAATACTAATAAATACAGTTTAGAAAAAGTGTCTCTTTTAACAGAAAAAGGTGACAGAGACAAAATTGAAACATATTCTGAAAATACTTTAAAAATTTATCTACCTTAGTACCAAAACTCAGTATAGCAAATGTTTTTTCTCTAAGTTGAAGATCTCAGCAAAGATAATTCCTAAGACTGCCAACGCTCAAAAATGACCTAGCCACTACTAAGACAAAATATCATTTTTATAGTGGTTAAGAGCACTGGACTAAGAAATGGATCCAAAACTGTCTAAGGACAGTTTTGTCACTGATAAGCTATATTGCCCTGAGCAATAACTTCTCTAAGTCTCAGCTTTCTGTCTGCAAACAGAAATTAGTTCATAGCGCTGCTGTGCTGATTAAATGAGATAATATACAATCAACATACATTAAGTGGTAAGTGGCAGTTATTAGCTATCATTTAACTTTGATTATCTAACTTTCTTTTTTTGAAACAGAGTCTCACTCTGTTGCCCTGGCTAGAGTGCCCTGGCGTAAGCCTAGCTCACAGCAACCTCAGACTCCTGGCTCAAGTGATCCTTCTGCCTCAGCCTTCCTAGTAGCTGGGACTACAGGCATGCGCCACTATGCCTGTCTAATTTTTTCTATATATTTTTAGTTGGCCAATTAATTTGTTGCCATTTTTAGTAGAGACCGGATCTCGCTCTTGCTCAGGCTGGTTTCAAACTCCTGACCTCCAGTGATCCTCCCACCTCAGCCTCCCAGAGTGCTAGGATTACAGGTGTGAGCCACCACACCTGGGCTTAACTAACTTTTTGTGTAGGTATTTACAGTTCACAAAGTGTTAGCAAATATATGATCTCTTATGATCCTAAGGGTTAAAAACCACTATATCCCCATTTAACAGGGGAAGAAACTGAAGTCAAATGACTTATCCAAAGACATTAAGGGAAAAGAAATCAGGACCTGTTTTATTACACCAGAAAGCATGACTCAAAACTCCTTTTCCCCCCAAAAGCTTAGAAGCTCTGCCTTAAAAATTGTAATTTTTTGGCCAGGCGTGGTGGTTCATGCCTGTAATCCTAGCACTCTGGGAGGCCAAGGTGGGAGGATTGCTCGAGGTCAGGAGTTTGAAACCAGCCTGAGCAAGAGGGAGACCCCATCTCTACTATAAATAGAAAGAAATTAACTGGCCAACTAATATGTATAGAAAAAATTAGCCGGGCATGGTGGCACATGCCTGTAGTCCCAGCTACTCAGGAGGCTGAGGCAGTAGGATTGTTTCAGCCCAGGAGTTTGAGGTTGCTGTGAGCTAGGCTGACACCATGGCACTCACTCTAGCCTGGGCAACAGAGTGAGACTCTGCCTCAAAAAAAAAAAAAATTGTAATTTTTTTTTTTTTTTTTTTTTTATTGGAGACAGAGTCTCACTCTGTTGCCCAGGCTAGAGTGCAGTGGGATCATTACAGCTCACTGGAACCTTGAACTTCTGGGCTCAAGTGATTCTCCTGCCTCAGCCTCCTGGGTAGCTGGAATTACAGGTGTGTCACCTCAATGGGCTAATTTTTTCTATTTTTGGTAGAGGTGGGGTCTCCCTCTTGCTCAGGCTGGTCTCAAATTCCTGACCTCAAGCTATCCTCCCACCTCAGCCTCTCAAGAGTGTTAGGATTATAGGCTTTAGCCACTGCGCCCAGCCATTTTTATTCTTTTTGTGGTTAAACATACATAAAATTTACTATTTTAACCATTTTACATGTGCAGTTCTATAGTTTTAAGTACATTCACATTGTTGTGCAACCACCACCATCACCCATCCCCAGGATTTTCTCATCTTCCCCAAATAAAACTTTGTACTCATTAAACACAAATTTATCATCTCTTCTCCTTCAACGCCTAGCAACTACTTTCTAACTCTCTGACTTTGACTACTGTAGGTACCTCATATGAATGAAATCCTACAGTATTTGTGCTTTTGTGACTGGCTTATTTTACTTGGAAAAATGTCTTCAAGGTTCATCCATGTTGTATCATGTGTCACAATTTCCTTCCTTTTTAAGACCAAATAATAGTACATTATATGTATATAACACATTTGTTCTTCCGTTCATCCATCCAGACACTTGGGTTGCTTCTACCTACCTACCTACCTACCTATTTTGTGACAGAGTCTCACTCTGTTGCCTGGGCTATAGTGCCATGGCGTCAGCCTAGCTCACAGCAACCTCAAACTCCTGCCCAGCCTAAAGTGTTAAAATTTTTAAAGTGTTAAAAATAAAAAGGTGGTGGCCAGGTGTGGTGGCTCACGCCTGTAATCCTAGCACTCTGGGAAGCCGACTCAAGGTCAGGAGTTCGAAACCAGCCTGAGCAAGAACGAGACCCGTCTCTACTATAAATAGAAAGAAATTAATTGGCCAACTAAAAATATATAGAAAAAATTAGCCGGGCATGGTGGCACATGCCTGTAATCCCAGCTACTCAGGAGGCTGAGGCAGGAGCATTGCTTGAGCCCAGGAGTCTGAGGTTGCTGTGAGCTAAGCTGATGCCATGGCAGTCTACCCCGAGCAAAAAAAAAAAAAAAAAAAAAAAAAATTAACACTTTAAAAAATGAGATTGATTATCCAGAGTTAGATTATTTACCTCTTTCCTTCTCTTTCACTCCACTTGTCCCACCCTCTTTTTAGAGGGAAAATGCAAGTAAGGTAGTTTAAGTGTGTACAGTTTACAGTGCAAGGCAGTAAAACCACTTTTATTTTCTTCTGTTTTCTATTTTTTAGGAGCTCCACCATGAATCAACACAAAGGAAAAAATCTACAACTGAAATGAGTTTAATTCGATTTGGGAGGATAGGAGGGTAAACTACCAATCAAAATAATAAATTAGGTGTAAGATTACCTATAACACACTTTACATGCCATTCTCTGGACCTTCAATAAAGGATAATTTAAAGTTTCCTTTGTTGGACATTAAATTAAAAAGCTAACCTGGGAGGGAGGCAGTCAGTAGCTTTGCTTAAGTGCTAGGAGTAGGGAAACTTCGGCAGGTGTCTCTTCTGAAGCTACTCTGAGTGCATGCCAATACAGGAACCAAATTGCTCCTACCTAAAGTAGCCTTAAACCGCTTAATTGGCTTAAGGATACAATCTGAATAGTAAAGAGTTCCTCTACTTTGAGTTTCATAACTGTTATGTGAGATTAACCACAAGCTTCAGCACACACAATTCTCAGAAACAGCTAAAGTACAATGGAAGAGAATGACAACTCCAGAAACTTCAAAAATAGTGACGATTTAAAGATGCCCTTGAATCTCGCACTTTAGTGAATGAAGGTGTGCATGCAGACTTGGGGTTGTTAGCAAGTAGTAATAGTACAGGCGGAGGAGAAGGGGAGAGAGGGAGGGAGGAGGAGAGGGAGGAGGAGAGGGAGGAGGAGAGGGGGGTGGGGGGGAAACCCAGCTAAACTACCAAAATCTCGTTCTGAAATAACTCCAGACTATAACCAGCGGGAGAGAAGAATGAACTACCTTTCTTTGTGTAAACACACTGCAACAGAAACTTACATAGTCAGGCGCAAACATATCTAAGACAAATAAAAACCACCACCACGGGAGGTTGGTCACCAGCAGGACCCACAGGGAGTCCCTTGCGTTTGCGGCCGGTTGTTCCGATCCTACCGACCACCCTACAGCCCAGTCTCCCGAATACCAAATGGCTCGGCTGTCGTTCGGTCACCACAGATAACTTCTCCGCGCGACCCACTTTCAGATTCCTTCAAAGTTTATCAGAAATTCTCCCAAATGACTCGGTCCACCCCCACCCCCGAACACTTTCTGCCTCCAAGAATCACCCCACAGCTCCCCACCATCGTCCAGCCCCCAGGAAGCCCAGAAACCGCCAAGCACTCAGGGTGCGCTTCCACTCTCCCCTGCTTGTTTGCTCCCCAGGATGCTGGGGAAGCGGCTGCTGAGAAGCAAACTTTCTGAGCGTTCGCGGAGGCGGAAGGGCGCACGGCGGACTCACAGCTGGTTGATGGCGTTCTGCGAGATGACCGCGTTGGCTGAGAAGTAAGGGATCATGTCGGGGCCACCGAGGCTGCAGGTGCAGGAGAAAGGCGGCTTCCTTTTGAGGGCTAACGTGCTCAGGGTCGTGGGGCCGGCCCAAGGCGCCGCATCCTGGCCTCTGCCCGACTAGGGCACGAGGCGCTCGCGTTGGGCTCCTGCAGGGGGAGGCGCAGGCGGCGCGGGCACCCGGAGGCACTGGCACCCGGCGGCACAGCTGGCCCGCCGGGTCGCACGGAGGCAGCCGCCGAAGCCCCGGGGCTCGGCTGTGGAGTCTGGGCGGCGGGGCGCCACCAGCAGCCCGCCCCCACCCGCGTCCGGGGCGGGGTGCGGGAGTGTCCACAGAGCCGGGAGGTGGGCCCGGCCGGCGCCCCGCCCCCGAGCTCGCGACACCCACGCGGTCCCGAGCCAGCGTCCGGGGCTGTAGGGCAAGGGGCGGCCCCAAGATGCCGCTGCCTGGGCGAGGGAATGAAGCGAGCGCCGGGTGGGCGGGAAAGGCTCGTGTTTCTCTAAGGGGAACGTTTCAACGGAAAAGTCCTGCCTCTTGACCTGCTCTATAAATGGTACCTCAAACAAACTCCGTTTTTTGAATGATCGTAAAAATTTTTAAGGACATATATTCACAAATGCAACAAATACTTCTGATCGGTTTCCTATGTGTGGAGGAATTCAGAGATTAGGTTTTTTTTTAACAATTGAAGTTATGGTAAAAAAAGAAAACTTATTTATACTGTTGATAACATCTGCTCACCTACTTTGTAAATAAATTTTTAGAGGGCTTTCCAACGGTCCTCAGAACCAAGGATTCACAGCCGTAGCTGCACATATGAATTACTTGTGGAGATTTTAAAACTCCCAATGCCCAGTCTGCACTTAAGACCAGTCAAATCGGAATCTCTTCAGGATGGCATTTAAACGTATTTTTCAAAGCTTCCCGGGTGACTCAAACGTACAGCCGGGGTTAAGAAGGCAGGTTAGAGATTATATACTCACTTTACAGATGTGGAAGTATTTGGGGGTCTAGGCAGATGACCTTGTTTGTAAAATGTTGTCACTCACACAGGAACCTAAGGTTTTTATGACTCTTGATCTAGGGCTTTTACCACCAAACGGTATTTCCTGATCCTTTTAGAGGCTTAAGCCCCTTACCATGTTCCCTCCAACTCACTGAACAGTGCCTTTCACCTGACTAGGAACCACCTCTTTGTAAAATGAGACCATCTCTCTCTCTCTGTGTCCTGCATGCTGTGTGGTGGCTTACAAAAGGGACTGGCACGGTGCAGATAAGTTAGCTCTCTTATCTTTTACTCTTCCAGTCTCATTATGCCAGAGCACATATTTTCAGATATCAGTATTTTTAGCATTTCTGAATACTTGACTAAAATATATATCAATGAAACTACCTTAGGAATTCTAGAGTGAGGAATTAATGACTTTTAGAAATCACTTCACTAACCAATTAGAGGAGAAAACATACTAAAATTAGGAAGAAGTCACGTTAAGACTCAACACGCTAGAATCAAGAAAAAATGTCTTTGTTTTCTATAAATTTACAAGGCTCTTTTCCTATTGGAAAGTTTGATTATTTTCAAAATCCTAGTAGTGAAATAATAATCAGTCTAAACTACAAATTCTATGCCTAAAACCACAATCACTCATTTGTTAGTTGATTCTTCCATAAAACTTAAAGCTATTGCCAAGGCACTGAGGGCTTGAAATACTGTAAACTCACACTGGAAAGAGACATCTTAAGTTTTCTAGAGATCTGGTGATAGGAAGGACTCAGGTGGCGAGTGAAGAGTTAATGGAAGGTCTGGATATTGGAGTTCATCTTATTCATCCATCTCTAGGAAGGAAAATGTTTGAAAGATTTATTCAGGCTGTGTCAGCAGGCACCCAAATGGCAGTGTAAGAAAAAATCTGCTGATACACCCCAAAATAAATTGCTTAAAATATCTGGCAAACTTGCCAGTTTGAAACTTCTTCCAGGCTGTAATTTATTATAGCCTCCTGCTGTGATCAAAAAAGACAGCAGGCACTTTACAACAGCACTGTTAAGGTGAGTCCAGTTCCTTTCATGACACAGCAAAGAAGGGATTTTATTGAAGTCAACACTAAATGATGCCATTTAGGAAAGATGATGGCATGGTAATCATCTGTATCTGTCTGAAAAAGAAGTCAGCAGGAAATGTATCTTACTCAATTCACACTTAATATCTCTTGCATTTAAAAATGGTAGGGATAAAGATTTCATAAATATGTATAGTTATCTTTTATAAATAGGTTCCTATAGTGACGCCCCAGAAGTGCATAGTCCTTTCGTTTCTCCTCGAAAGACCTCTATCAGTGCCTGTTTGGTTAAGAAGACTATGTTAACACCCCAATCCAGGCCTTTTCAAAAGCTTTTCAAAGTTAAATTCTCATTTTGAACTGTAATGTAGGAATTTGGAAAGTGCTGGAACATGCCTCTTGGTTTTTAAAGAAAAAACTTATACCCCCTTTGCAAACTAGGATACCTTTAAGAAAATAGTTCTTTATTCTACTCCGTTTTAAAAAGTTGAACAAATTCCCTTTCTTTTCACAGTCTGCAGAGTGTCAAAATGTCAATCAATTTAGTTTCAGCTCAATTTAATTTTTTACTCTCCACTGTCAGGAAACAAGGCTCTAGGGAGCAAGCTTTCTGTACCCAAGCATCTAAGAATTAAAAAGTGATTTCAAATTAGATTGAGCAGCATGAAATAAACTAAGCTAGTTTTCTACTCCACTTGAAGTTAGAAGGGGCTTTCTCTTAAAAAAAAAAAAACAACACAAAAAACTTTCATAAAGGCCCTGAAAAAAAGTGCTGCATTTCTTTACACTTCTGAGTTGGAAGATTTGAAATGAGTTTTGTCATGTCATTTGCTGACCATTTCAAGATTCGGAAATGTGAATATTTTTAAATGTTGGCTCTTGACAATATTAGCTATGACCAAATTAATTTTTTTGTAGAATTATATGTTAATAGCATTAAAAAATGCTTAAATTACTAGGTTTCCCTTATATCCATAAAGGACTTCCATTACTGTGTATCCATGCATCCCTCCATAAGGTATAAACACTGTAAAACACTGAACACTGGAAAGTTTCCATGCTGACCTAACTGTATTCCAGGATACACCTGAAGGTACACTGAAATGTGAATGATATAGACATGCTTTTGCTGCTGTGACAAAATTTCAACATGGGTAGATTATTTGAACTGATGCCAAAAGCAGTGGGCTAGAAACCAGAGGACCTAAGTTCTACTTCTAACATGGTCACTTAATAAACTAAGACTTTGGCCAATTCACTTAACTTCATCTATAACATCTAAAACATCTATAACCCTAAGGAAATGTCTTGAGATCTGTTCTTTTGAGAGTCTGGAACCTTAGAGAAAGGAATGTCATCTAATCTGGAGATCCCGAGAAATGCATTTAAATCTACCTAAGAAAAGTAGTCTCCTAGGTGAAAGCAGTAGAGTCCAAAAGTTAAAAACTGTCATTGGAATTATTGGGCTTGGGTTTGAATCCTAGTGCCACCATTAACTATGCATTTTGGAGTTACTTAACCTGTAGCTCAATGTTAGCACTTAATTTATGAAATTACTCTGAGGATTAATTAAATTAACATATGTAAAGTACTTAAAAGAATGCCTTGAACAAAAATCTACTCTTTGGCTTTAAAGTCTGGCAACTTTATGGTAAGGCCCACTGTGCACCTTAGATTATTCACTGAGAAAATGAAAATGTTGCCAGCACATGGGGAAGCCAAGGCAGGAGAATCTTGGGGCTGGGAGTTCAAGACCAGCCTAGGCAATATAGCAAGACCCTGTCTCTACAAATTTTTTTTAAAAATTAGCCAAGCATGGTAGTGCCTGTAGTCCCAGCTACTTGGAAGGCTGAGGTGGGAGGATTGCTTGAGCTCAAGCTTCGAACTCTCGAAGGAGTTCGAAGTTACAGTGAGCTATGATTGTACCACTATACTCCAGCCTGGGTGACAGTGGTAGCAGAGTGAGACCCTGTCTCCAAAAAAAAAAAAAAAGAAGAAGAAAATGAAAATGATGATCCTAGTCTAGGCTCTTTTTCATAAATCTAAAAATGGCAAAAGTGGGCAACATTAAAAAGTGGCAATACCTCTGATATAGAGTCAACAGGAGTTTAAGACCAGCCTGAGCAAGATTGAGACCCCATCTCTACTAAATATAGAAAAAATTAGCTGAGTGTGGTGGTGTGTGCCTGTAGTCCCAGCTACTCAGGAGGCTGAGGCAGGAGGATCAGTTGAGCCCAGGAGTTTGAGGTTGCTGTGAGCAAGGCTGATACCCCGGCACTCTAGCTCCAGGGACAGAGTGAGACTGTCTCAAAAACAAAACAAAACAAAACAAAACAAAACAAATAAAAAACCCAAATTCTATCAGCCACTTTGTCCATGGGCAAATCCTAATCTGTCCCACCCTGATTTCTTTAAACTAGGGATGGTAATGTTTACCTCACAGGCTTATTAAGATTCTTGGACAAAAGTGCTCTGTGAATAAGACAACATCAAATTTGCATTGTTATCATCATCCATAAATTGACCAGATTCCAGTACTAGAAAGCTAGTTGTATCTGTTTTATTTTATTATTCATTTATTACCAATGAATGAAAATTAAAATACATACAAACTTCCCCTATGTACCACCATTTCATCCAGGAAGTCTTTATTATTATTGTTTGCCAGGTAGTTAATTACATTAACTCACTATTACAATCTGTAAATAATGTGAGTTCTGCAGTGCTTACTCAATCTTTAAATTTTTTAAGCTTTCAAATAATAGCATTAACTTATATGAGTATTTTAAAAATACCTATTTGTATAGGAGGCTTCAATGAAGACTCAAAGACCCAGGGAAAACTGTATTTCTAAATTTGTATTTATATATGTATTTTTTTAGGAAAAAACACTTAACCTTTATTAATTTATGTTTCTGAACATAATAAAATAAATGAACCTAAAACATAAGGTTAATTTGGGAAGATAAATTCCATTTAAGTGAAAGTAAATAGGACAGATGTGTACATTAGTCTAAATTCTGTGTTAGCTTAGTCTAAATTCTGTGTTATGAATGTACTTGAGAATAAGTGAAAAGTTTTGCATCATTTCTAGTCTGAAAACTTCCAACATTTTATCAAAACTGAACAAGATGTCATGACAATAAACTAGCAAACTATGCAAACAAGCTAACTAATAAACAAACAAAAACCTAGTCTTATGATAGATCACCTATCACCTAGATCAAACCCTAGATGATACCAGAGGGCCTATTTGTATTTTTATGTTTTCTCTAAGGGTTTGATCTAGAGAAATAATAAATTAATCCCTTGAGTGTCAAAAGAGAGAAAACCAACACTTAAGAGTTACAAAGCAAAAAGCCTGTTGCCTAGAGTAACACAACATTCTGTCTCCTGTGAATTTGTAAACCACTAGGATAATACTATCAAAATAATACCTGAATTTTCAAATTTATTGCCCAGACAGCACCAAGAGGTATCTTATTACACTTAGTAAAAGGCACTCTTCATATAATACAATAAACCAAACTCTGTAAACAAAGGCTGTTAAAAGCAATCATGTTTTGCAATTACCATGTGGCTAATAGTTTTTATTTAGAAGGAGTATCTGAAAACACTTTTAAACCCTGGATTGAACAAAGTCGCTGAGACTTTTATAGTCTTTTCTGTGGAACTTTCTACCATAAGAGCAATGGAGAATACTGAAAAGATCTGCAAATCAACTCCACCAGAGGTGATCTCTAAGGCATTCATCCCTCCATGGTCTTAACCACCATATGCTCCTGTAGGAAGAGATGTTGAAATGCTGCTTTCTTCGGGTTACAAAAGCCCCACACTCTATTGTTTAATAAAAATAATAGGCATTTATAGATCACTTTTCACATCCAACACACTTTACAAAACATTTAACCATTTAGTTCCCACTCTATGTCTTTAAACATTTTATTTTTTTAACTAGTTTTTTTTAAATAATAAAAGTAACATGAATGATTGAATTATTTTTTTCCCAAAATTCAGAAAGGTAAAATAAAAGTCATGCTTTTCATTCCATCATCCTACTTCCACAGATGATTACTATTAATATTTCTAAAAATTTTCCTTACATATGCAAACACTGATGTATTGTAGCTGCCCTTAAAGAAGCACACATGCATTCAAACACAGAATTACACATATTATTCTGCTTCTTGCTTTTTTTACCTATGTATGATTTTATCTTGGATGCTTTTCCATGTTTATACAAATCAATCTCATTCTTTTAAAGGAATGTACAGTATTTTATTATATAATTATATATAATTTATTAAAACAGTCCTTTACTGATGGATATTTATATTGTTTGCGGTCTTTAATATTATATAAAATATTGCTATGAACATGCTTTTATCCAATTTTTCTGGTTTTTTTTTTCCTTTTTTTTTGAAACAGGGTCTCCCTCTGTCACCCCAGCTAGAGTACAGTGGCATCATTATAGCTCACTGCAACTTTAAACTCCTAGGCTCCAGAGATCCTCCTGCCCTAGCCTCCAGAATAGCTGGGACTACAGGTGTGTACCACCATGTCCCCACAATTTTTCTATTTTTAGTAGAGATGAAATCTTGCTGTTGCTTAGGGTGGCCTTGAACTCCTGGCCTCCCTGAGTGCTAGGATTATAGGCATTAGCCATCACCCCACTTTTACCCTATTTTTATGCATACATGCTTTTTTACCCAACTTTTATGCATATATGTAAATATATTTGTTGTATGGATACCTAGAGGTGGATAATTGGCAGTTAAATTATTTTAAACATAATAGTATTTGATAGATATTATCAAATTATCCTCCTAAAGGTTTTAGTTTTTTATTTTCCTGTGGGTTCTTAGTGTCTCCTCCTACTCCATAATCTATTAAATTAACTCAACTCAGGGCCCAAGATCCTCTTCTATACTCCATCTTTTGCATATTATATTAAAAACTAAAAATCTATATTTTAGAAAAGTAAAACATGCTTTTGGAAAGAAACTAGAAAAAATTTAAAGAAAAATATTATAAAGAACTCTACTATGGATTGTTTCCAAAGAACTACTAAAACTAAAACAAGATATATATAATTCTTTAACTACTTTAAGGATAAAATAATTTTGAATTCAGAAGATATTTTAAGATCTGTTCAATGCTAATGCTATAGAACATATTATAAGCGAATGAGCCAAATGTGGCCTAATATCATCAGTGGCCTAGAATGAAGTAAGACAGAGATAGATAAATGGGAAATGATTTGGGGAGTAACAAAGAATAGAGGTTAGAGGAGCTGAGGTCTTGAAAATAAAATAATAACTGCTATTTACTGAGCTGACATTTATTGTATGCTAGGTGCTCTATTAAGAATTTACATGTACAAGGCCAGACTTGGTGGCTCACTCCTTGTAATCCTAGCACTCTGGAAGGCCGAGGCGGGAGGATCTCTTAAGCTCAGGAGTTCAAGACCAGCCTGAGCAAGAGCAAGACCCCGTCTCCGCTAAAAATAGAAAAATTAGCTGGCAAGGTGGCACATACTTCTTTCTAGTCCCAGCTACTCAGGAGGCTGAGGTAGGAGAATCGCTTGAGCCCAGGAGTTTGAGGTTACTGTGAGCTAGGCTGATGCCACAGCACTCTACTCAGGGCAACAGAGTAAGACTCTGTCTCAGAAGAAAAAAAAAAAGAATTTACATGTACTGTCTCACTTAATTCTCACAAACAATCCTATGATTATATTATTATCTCTATGAGGCTCAAAGAGGTTAAATAATTTGCCTAAGCTTATGCAGCAGTATTTCAAACCCTGGCAGTTAGTTATTCTGGCTCCATAACCAGCTTTTTTTTTTTTTGAGACAGGGTCTCATGCTGTCACCCAGGCTGGAGTGCAATAGCATAGCTGGGACTAAAGGCACATGCCACCATGCCTGGCTAATTTTTTTGTTTTTTGTAGAGATAGGGTCTTGCTATTGCCTAAGCTGGATTCAAACTCCTGGCCTCAAGGGATCCTCCTGCTTCAGCTTCCCAAAGTGCTAGGATTATAGGCATTAGCCCCCATGACTAGCCCCAGAACCTACTTTTTAATCCTGTATTCTACACTGTCTCTATGATGATGGAGGTTCATTACAGAACAGGTGAAATCTGAAAAGGTCTACTGCCAACAGGAAGAACTCTTGGGGACGTTAAATACCTATCTGACTGCACCTGGTGTTTTCTCCTTTACTTGATCCTACCTATGCCTAGCAGGTTCTGACAATAATAGGTACCCAACCTAGTACTAAATATAGCAGTTAGATGATCTTTTGGCTGCTGTATACCATCCTCTTGCTACCAGATCTGTTAGAACTCTGTATTTTAAACTTATGTTCATCATAAGACATTTTTCATGGCACTTACATATAAAGGTTTTTTTGTTTCTGTAGTTTTTACACAACATTTTATATCAACAGTCCCCAACCTTTTTGGCATCAGGAACCAGTTTTATGGAAGACAATATTTCCATGGACTGGGGCCGTGGGGAGGATGGTTTCAGGATGATTCAAACACATTACATTTATTGTGCAGTTAAATCTCTGTGCTAATGATAATCTGTATTTGCAGCAGCTCCCCAGTGCTAGCATCACTGCCTGAGCTCCACCTCAGATCATCAGGCAGTAGATTCTCATACGGAGCATGCAACCTAGATCCCTCGAGTTTGCAGTTTACAGTAGGGTTCATACCCCTCTATAAGAATCTAATGCCATGCCAATCTGACAGGAGGTAGAACTTATGCAGTGATGCAAGCAATGGGGAGCAGCCGTAAATACAGATGAAGGTTTGCTCGCTCACCCACCACTCACCTTCTGTTGTGCAGCCCAGTTCCTCACAGGTCATGGACCAGTACCAGTCTGCGACCCAGGGATTGGGGACTGCAGCTCTACATGAAGGAGGCATTTAATGTATTTGCCACCACAATCATCATCTTATTTGATGTTTAAAATAAACCTACTTGTTGCAATTAAAGAAAAAGATGAACCAGACTAACATCTATACTTGATAAAAAGCCTATATTCTAAGCTCAGATGTGACCAATTTATTCTATATATTGTTGACAGATTAAATTCAGTTTGACTACTCTTGAACACCTATATGCCAGGCACTTTGTTAGATGCTGTCAAAATGAATAATAAGAGTTAGACACTTTTATAATTCCCTACTCAAACCCTCCAAAGTTCCTTATTTCCTTTCAGATTAAGTCCAAATTCTTCCTTCTGGCCTTCAAATCCACCATAATTTAAATTCTATCCTAATTCAGTCCTTATGGCACGTAACCTTCAACTTCATCTCTTCTCCAACACAATCAGTGTAACTACTTTTAACCCTGTCTCTCAAAGCAAATTTTTGATATAAACTAGGTAGTTTCTATACTGTCCTCCTATATCTCATTCTCTGTGTTCAAATTGTTCCCTGAGACCACTTTCATCCAGTCTTTCTGGTTTTCCATGTACAACATATTTTTCAAGGCCTAGTTCAATTCTCAGTTCTTTCAATAATTAGAGAGTCTGTAGAGTTAGACATCCTCCTCACTTGATTCTCATTTAAATGCTGTATATGTGAAAAATCCTCATTTTGGGGGAGTTCTCATATATATACATTAAATAAATTTGATAATTTTCTCTATTAAAAAATCCGATGCATAAGTAAGGAGAGCTAGCTGGGATTATCAATTTCATTTTAGAGATGAAGAAACTGAGGCTGAGAAATTAAAGGACCTCCTCAAGTTTACATAAAGTGTCAGAGCTAGGATTTGAACCTAGGTCTTCTGATTAAGTCTAACAATCAAATCCTGGTTTGTAGTATGCTATGACACTTTTCTAACTCCTTTATTTATTTATTTTGAGACAGAGTCTCGCTTTGTTGTCCAAGCTAGGGTGAGTGCCATGGTATCAGTCTAGCTCACAGCAACCTCAAACTCCTGGGCTCAAGCAATCCTGCTGCCTCAGCCTCCCAAGTAGCTGGGACTACAGGCATGCGCCACCATGCCTGGCTAACTTTTTCTATATATATGTTAGCTGGCCAATTAATTTCTTTCTATTTATAGTAGAGACAGGGTCTTGCTCTTGCTCAGGCTGGTTTTGAACTCCTGACGTCAAGCAATCTGCCTGCCTCGGCCTCCCAGAGTGCTAGGATTACAGGCGTGAGCCACCATGCCCGGCCGTAACTCCTTTAGAATTTATAATCTATATTATGTTTTTCCAGGCCTTATTCTTTATTATTATTTTATGCCACATAATATAAAATGCATATTTATATAGGCAACAATTAGAGAATATTCACATTTCTTATAATTGTTGTCTATATAATAACTTACCTTTCTACTGGAACAAATCTTTTTTTGTGGACTTTATATAACCTAGAATAGTGCTAGGCAAGTCATAAGCACTAAATATATTCTGGTTAGATGATTGATCCTTTATGCCACACTCCTCTATATCTTTCTTAAGGCTATCTTTATTTCACACACAGATAAATATTTCCTTAAGGTTAGCTGGGCGTGGTAGCCTACACCTATAATCCCAGGTACTTAGGAGGCTGAGGCAGGAGAATCACCTGAGCCCAGGAGTTTGAGATTGCAGTGGCTATGATGATACCACTGATGATACCACTGCACTCTAGCCTGGGTAACAGAGTGAGACCCTGTCTCAAACATAAAATAAAATAATAAAATGAAATATAAAAAATTCCTTAAGGATTTAATATATTAATGGCAGGGATTCTTTTTCCCTGGGAGCTCACTCCCTCACACCTGGTATAGGTAGTGGCCCCTAAGACTCCTTTTCATCACCTCATCTCTCTTCTGCTGCCATTGTTTCTTTGGATAGATGCCTCCTTCATACAGAGAATTCAGTAGAAGGCCTGGAACACAACCCAGTAGGTAAGGGTTTTATTTTTATTTTCAAGCCTGCCCTAGACTTTCAGGAGCCAAAAGTTTAAATCACAGCAGGATTGATTCAGCCCTTTCACAAGCAATTTAGTACTATGCAGTTTGTTTAGAAAGGTCAAGTTTCCAGGCCCTGGCAGAGCAACATCATTATCTCTCTAAGCCTTCATGTATCAGCTTTCCCTGGCCATATTTCCCTTTCCATGTCTTTCTTCTCTGAAATCAGGTGAACATGCAAAATCACACACTTATACAATTATACACTTTTCAACAATCATGTCAAATATGTTCAAAGAATTTAAGCACAATATTGGAAGTTGTTTTTTCTCTCTGGGTTAGTCAAAACCAAGAACTATGCAAAAGTTATACTCAATCCTTAGTAGAAAAAGGGTACTTTGTATCATTCTTCAGTACATCAACTAACGAAGATAAGGGTTTTTTTTCCCCCAAATTCTATTCAATCCATCTTAGCTGGAATACTAACTGGACAATGAATCTTAAGTGAAGTGAAAAATACTTTGCAAGGAGAAGAAGACTAAGTAGCAAATCTTTCTTTCTTCTTTTTTCTTTTTGGAGACAGGGTCTCACTCTGTCACCATGTTGGAATGCAGTGGCATGATCTTAGCTCACTGTAGCCTCTATCTGGGCTTACTCCTTCTACCACAGCCTCTGGAATAACTAGAACTACGGGTGTGTGCCACCAAGCCTAATTTTTACATTTTTTGTAGGGATGGGGTTTCACTATGTTGTCAGTCTGGTTTCAAATACCTAGCCTAAAGCAATCCTTCTGCCTTGGCCTCCCAAAGCACTGGGATGCCCAGCCCATTTTCTTTAAATTTTTAATTGTGAAATATTTTAAACATACAGCAAAGAACAGAGAATAAAAAACTGCCAATACTCAATAGATTGCACTATCATGTTCAAACATTTTATTCTTCAAATTTTAAGAAATAAAAACAACTGAAGCCCCCTGTGAAGTTTTCTTAGAGCCCTTTGCCCCCTTCTGTATACAAGTAACTATGCTCCTGAATTTGGTGTTTACTATTGCATTTATATTTTTATATTATGCACATGGTAATCTTTCTCTAATGTAAAATTAAATCAGAAAACTATAGCCTATAAGATATTAAAAGTAATTTTTAAAAATTTCTTAAAGTTGATATGTAAATACATATAGAAGGGCAAGAAAAAATTTTTTTCCTGCTTAAAAACTTCTAGTTCAGGGATGGATACATGGGTAGATATGTGATAAACTCAAGATAGCAAAATGTTAATTATAGATCCAGGTTTTTTGTTTGTTTGTTTGTTTTTTTGAGACAGAGTCTCGCTTTATTGCCCAGGCTAGAGTGAATGCCGTGGCGTCAGCCTAGCTCACAGCAACCTCAAACTCCTGGGCTCAAGCAATCCTTCTGCCTCAGCCTCCCAAGTAGCTGGGACTACAGGCATGCGCCACCATGCCCGGCTAATTTTATATATCTATATTAGTTGGCCAATTAATTTTTTTCTATTTATAGTAGATACGGGGTCTCGCTTTGGCTCAGGCTGGTTTCGAACTCCTGACCTCTTTCGAACTCCTGACCTCGAGCAATCCACCTGCCTCAGGCTCCCAGAGTGCTAGGATTACAGGCGTGAGCCACCGTGCCAGGCCTTGATCCGGGGTATATATATTTTGGTGTTTACTGTACAATTTTTTTAAGTTGTCTGCATGCATTTAAATTTTTTATAATAAAATGTTCAAAAAACAAAACCCTCTAGTTCATAATTTGTCTAAAAATCTCAGAGAGGAGAGATATTAGCTGGTTTCAGATGCTTAAGAACCTAGTATACTAACAGAAAACAATAATTAGGCTTGATAGTCTAATTACTATTTAAGCTCTTGCCTTATATTATTTAACAAATAAAAAGAGAAAAGACCAGTTCCTTTAAGATTTATCTTCACATAGTCACTTCTTCAGTCACTTATTTCAGCTTTGACTTTACCAGCCCTTTCTGAAGAGTTTATGACATAATTTGTTTATGCTGCAGTCCCCTTCTTATTGATGATTTAAGCCCAAAGCTGGAAAATTGTTTGTTGTTGATGGACATCCCTAATAAAAAGAGTCTATTAAATAATTAGAAGAGAAATGCTTTTAAAAGTTTAAAAACATTTTTATAATTCCCCTCACAAGCCTTCTAAATTAACTTATTATCTCAGTAAAATGTTCTGCTACAAGCAGACCATGACAATAACTAGACCAAAAACATTCACTATTGATAAAATCCCACTGTGATATATAACATTTATGCAGTATTACTTTGCCTATAATTTGAGGTATTTTCATATTTGTATATTATTTATGCTTAATAAGTATGCTAACTTGTTTTTAATGAAGAGAAAACTGAAGAGTTTATGTACTTGTCCAAGGTCATGCAACCAATACAAATATAGGTAGGTCTCCTAACAGCAATACCAGTGCTCTTTCTACATAACTGAGGACAATGGACCAAACATCATTTTACTTTAGTGACATTTTAAAATGACTATATACCAGGAATTACATTATTTGTTTGTAAAATACTTTACCTCAAGTGGTCTGATTTAATAGTAAGTACTCTTTGGAGTTCGTATTTTCACAATTTTATAGGTGAAGTAAAAAATTCACAGAAACCCAAGCTTGAATGTTGTTTCAATTGTAGCATACTGGCTTTCAAAAGGAAGGTCTTCAAGGAAAAGGATTGTGCTGGGTTAAGAATAGCAATTCCATTTTGTAAAATGAGAGATATTACTGCCTCAACATAGTTCTTAACAAAAATTTTTTTATTATTTTTTTATTTTTTTTGAGACAGAGTCTCGCTTTGTTGCCCAGGCTAGAGTGAGTGCCGTGGCGTTAGCCTAGCTCACAGCAACCTCAAACTCCTGGGCTCAAGCAATCCTACTGCCTCAGCTTCCTGAGTAGCTGGAACTACTGGCATGTGCCACCATGCCTGGCTAAATATATATATATATATATATATATATATATATATATATATATATATATATATATATATATATATATATTTTGTGTGTGTGTGTGTGTGTGTTTTTTTTTTTTTTAAGTTGTCCAGCCAATTTTTTTCTATTTTTTAGGAGAGATGTGGTCTCGCTCTTGCTGGTCTTGAACTCCCTGAGTGCAAATGATCTGCCTACCTCGGCCTTCCAGAGTTCTAGGATTATAGGCGTGAGGCACCTCGCCTGGCCCTTAACAGAATTTTTGAAGAAAAAATATTTACTTGCTAAATTTAAAATAACTATGTCCAAGTTGATTTTTAAACATGGAACAAATAGGGAGACATGATGAAACAATGGATTAAAAATAAAGTCCTCAGTGAAATTTATTGATTACTAAAACCACTTATAGTCCTTTTCACATCTGACAAAATAAATTTTGGGCTTTGAGTGAGAACCTGGTGATAGATTTAGCTAACACTGAATGAATTATAATTAAATAAAGTTATATTCTTCTTATAATTAGGGATAATTTATTCTAGATAGTACTAGAACAGAGGTGGATGATTAAACAGTCAATTAAATTGTAACAGAAACATACCTCTCAGCCTGGCATGGTGGCTCACGCCTGTAATCCTAGTACTCTGGGAGGCTGAGGCAGGAGGATGGCTTTAGCTCAGGAAATGGAGACCACCCTGAGCAAGAGCAAGACCCATCTCTACCAAAAATAGGAAAAATTAGCCAGGCACAGTGGTGCATGCCTGTAGTCCCAGCTACTCGGGAGGCTGAGACAGGAGGATCGCTTGAGCCTAGGAGTTTGAGGTTGCTGTGAGCTATGATGACACGCCTGTACTTCTAGCCTGGATGACAGAGCAAGACTCTTGTCTCCAAAAAACAAAAACAAAAAACAAAAAACCCCAAACCTCTCTCAACCTCCATTCTGAAACTCTTCATAGTTGAATGTAATCTAAAGTAGCACCTAAGTATATATTTAGAACTTACTTCTTTTAAGAAGAAATCCTATCACTAAGAAACTAACAAAAGAACAAAAAGCACAAAAATACCTATATTTGGACTGATTAAAAACATCTTATTTTGCCAGGCACAGTGGCTCACACCTGTAATTCCAGCACTTTGGGAGGCCAAGGCAGGAAGATTGCTTGAGGCCAGGAGTTTGAGATCACCCTGACAACATAGCAAGAACCCATCTCTATAAAAAATAAAAAAATTAGCTGGGTATAGTGGTGAGCACCTGTAGTCCCAGCTACTTGGAAGGCTAAGGCAGGAGGATCACTTGAGCCCAGGAGTTCAAGGCTATAGTGAGCTATGATCAGGGCCACGTTGTACTCCAGCCTGAGAGACCGAGTGAGATCCTGTTTCCAAAAAAAAAAAAATTAGAGGATCAATAAACTAGGATGATCCAGGTTCTTACCCGATACTCAAAAAAGCACTCAGTAAGTTTACAGGGTGAGTGAGTAAAAATTCTCCATGGCTGTAATAATTCCTTGTTTCAGGCTGTAACCTTTTTTTTTTTTTTTTGTCAATTACTTTTTTAAATTTCAATCTCATCCTTTTGTCAACTCTTTATCATTACGTAATAATGAGGTGTAACCTGTTTCCTATTTGTTTTTTCATCAGTGAGAAGTTCAGGAGGTAGAAGTAACAGGCTTGGTGATTGATTGAATGTGGAGGGAAGAATCAGGAATGAATATAGTTTCTAGCTTAAACTACTAAGTATATGGTGGAGTCATGAATAGGGAGAGAAAAAACTTTGGAAGAGAAATAAATTCAATTAATACAATAAAGAAGAGTATTAGGACATACAAGAGATTGTAAGCAGCTAAAAAATAAGGGTTTAAAGCTCAAAAAGAGATTTGAGGTGGATCTATAGATTTGAGAGTTCTTGGCACATGGGCATGAAGAACAGATGAGGTCACCCAGGGATAATATATAGAGCAGGGAGTGGAAAATACGAGTACCTTTGGAAGTGTAAGCAAAATTAAGTTGTATGCACATGTTTTTCTGAGGAAAAGGTCTACAGAGTTTTCTTTGTTTTTTGTTTGCTTGTTTGCTTTACTTTTTGTTTGCTTGTTTTACTGGAAATCCCCTTATCTTCTAAAGCAGCAGTACCAATTTTTTTGGCACTAGGGACTGGCTTCCTGGAAGACAATCCTTCTATGGACCAGGTGGGGAGTGGTCCTAGGATGACCCAAGCACACCACGTTCACTGTACAGTCAAACCTCTCTGCCAATGACAATCTGCACTTGCAGCAGCTCCCCACACCAGCACCACCGCCCCAGCTCACCCCAGATCATCAGGCACCAGACTCTCACAGGAGCACATAACCTAGATTCCTAACCTAGATCCCTCGCATCCAGTCCACACTAGGGTTCCTCCTCCTATGAGAGTCCAATGCTGCTGCTGATCTGACATGGGTGGAGCCTACGCGGTGATGCCAATGATGGGGAGCTGCCAACAACATAAACAAAGCCTCGCTCCTGGCGGGCCTGACCCGGCCCCGCCCTCAACAGGCCACTGGACCTGCATGGATCCATGGCCCTAGGGTTTGGGGGCCGCAGTTCTATAGGGTCTACATCTATATTATAAAGTAAAAGCAAGGCAAGGATGGTTCCCTGGGAAAAAGTAACTTTTAAGGGATAGACAGGGAAGAACTGCTGGTGAAACCAATTGAAGGGCTATATGAGCAGAAGATATAAGGAAAACTGGCAAAGAAAAATGATAAGAATGCCAAAGGAGGTGAGAACTACAGAGAAGAATGGTCAATAGTGTCACTTAAGATGAGGACCAAAAAGTATTCACAGGTGATCTTAACAAGAGCAGCAGTTTGAGAGATGAAAGTGGCAAAAGTCAAATTTCATGGGTTGAGGAGTGAATGGGAATTTAAAAAGGAGGCAGCAAATACAGACTGTCCTTTTAAGAATTCAAAATAAAATTGCAGTTTAAGGTGAAAGCAAGGTTATGGAATGGTATTTTAAAATTATACTTTATCTTTTTGTTATTCTGATAAAGACCTGACCACTTTTATAAGATGAGGGAAATAAGCCAGTAGAGACAGGTAAAATATGTATTTAACTCAATGACAAAGTAGCACATTGTCACATAATCAATCTTGATCTGCAAGCATTTTTGACCTAAAGGAAACAATACTTAAACATCATAAACTCCAGGAAACAGGAATATTTTCCTAAAGGTATAGATGCCAATAAGACCATTAGAATATTTTGCAGGTTCAAAAGTTTCCAAAATGTGTTCACACACTTGAACTGGAAACATCCATATAAAGTTGTCTCATCAGCTTTTTCCCAGAAATTGCTGGAGTGACAGAAAAATGTAATTGTGTTATATGTCTGTTCTAAATGATAATTTAATCACTCATTCTTGACACATGTTTGAAAAATAAAGAGGTCTATATAGGCTCATTTTCTGGGTTGTTTTTTTTTTTGGAGGGGTCTGGGGGAACCTCAGAGGAGATAAACAATCACAGGTTAAGTGTGTTAAAATTTATGGCTACACCACTCCCTTGGCAATTTCAAATAACTTTATAGGATTATTGCCATGCTGGCTAAGAAATCCTGACCACCCGGATTCTAGGCCAGTTCCCAAACTCTCAAAAGACATTGCTACATGCATGATACACTTGGCACTTATGAGTTCAGCACACCCCCAAATAAAATACAATATGCAACAAACAAACAAACTTTCCCCCTTTGGGGGAAAGAGGAGAATCCAGTTAATGAACTTTACAAGGTGGAATTTGGCATCATAAAAATTGAGCTCCTGCATATTGTTACCTTATCACAGTTAAGGTACTTGGAACTTTGGAACTTTACATGTAACTTCTAGCCAAAAGGGTTTTTTGTTGTTTGTTTATTTATTGTTGATTTAAGTGATTAGGTCTTGGTTTGTTGCCTGAGCTGGAGTGTAGTGGGGGCAATCAGAGATTACTGCAGCCTCCAACTCCTGGGCCTAAGTGATCCTCCTGCCTCAGCCTCCTGAGTAGCTAGAACTAAAAGCATGAGCCACCTTGCCTAGTTCAACAGGTTATTCTTTAAAAAACAATAACCATTCCTTTTTCTCAACTCAGATAAAACCTCCAACTTAAAAATATCATACATGAACCTATTAGCATAAAATTTTTATATGTAACTATTTGCAATCTGCCCAAATATGCCTTTCCTATTTTCTACATGGCCTGTATTTTCATGTTACAGAGGATGTCGATTATAGATATTTTATGTGGCTAAAGATGCAGCAGCAAAATAAGTGAGAGAGAAAGAGTGTGTGTGCGTAATGTATATATATATGCTATGGATTATCCTTTAATAGAGAGTTTGAAGTTTGGTTGCTTTAAAATTAAGAGTCATTTGGTATTCTATAGAACTCGCATGTGAACTTATCTAAGACAATCACCCTTTAACGCAGTTGAGTATTAAAAGTGATTTCATTGATTACAGATTCCAGCTCTTAAGAAGAGGTATAGTCAAACAAAACAAAACAGAAAAAGATTGCCCTGCCAGGCATATTTTAACTCATCTGAAAAGGGCTTTTTTTTTTTTTTTTAATGAAGAACTAGGCAGGTGATTTTGAAGGTTTTTGAAATATGTACTGTGAAGATTTGTTTATTATGGACATAAATTTTGATCCTAGTTTTTGAAGAATTCAGTTGATAATTATGAAAAGGAATAATCGTAATAAGAGCTATTAGTTGTTAAGTACTTATTATGATAGGTACTTTATATCTCAAATCTTCATGAAAAACTGTAAAATATTCTTGTTCCTATTATACAGTCAAGAAAATGGGCTCAAAGAGACTAAATATCTTTTCCTAAAGCCTAAAAATGGATGAAAAGTATGGTTCTTTATTCATTCCCTCTACAGAAAGTTGCCAAGTGTCTCCTACGTACCAATCATGAACAAGATAGAGATTGTCTATGCCCTCACACAGTTGTGACAAGAACAAACAAGAAATGTGTGGTGATAGTGTTAGAAATGCTGTGAAAGGGAAGCAGAGGGTTCTGTTAGAGCAGGAGGTGAGAATTTTTCCACTGAAGAGTAAGGATTGTTGTAAGCAAAGGTGCCTCATAACTAGTTATGTGTTTTAAAGTTTCTAAACTTCCTCCTTTTGTCTGGTATTTCATCAGAACAGCTGTTTTAGGGCTGGGTTAGGTAATCAATAACAGGTCCTTTCTTCTTTCTCCAGATGATGTTGGTTTGGGGAAATTTCCAGTGAACAATTAACACTGGAACAGTCTGTCAGTTATGTTTATTAATATATTCCTTCTGCCCCAGGATGGTGGAATAAGAGTGAGTCAGAGAAGTACATAAGTCTTTGCTTAATAAATATTCATTGAACAAAAGAATCAAGACAATCAGTACCTTTAAACAAGTTTTCCAAATGGCATTTAATGGCTATGATGACCTTAGGTAATTTCCCAGGTTGAATTAGACTTGACCTACTGATCCAGAGACAGGAAGCTTCCATTTCTAATTCCATACTAGATCTGTACTAAATATAATACTTTATTGGTATCTGAAGTCTGACAATTTCTCTTCTTGTTTTTCTTCAGTAACTGATCTTAATACTATATGATGTAAGGGGTGTCAGTCATAGCACAAATTTATATAGGAGTTTGGTTGTGAGTTTATGAAATTAAAATGTAAAAGAATTTAGACAAATAATAGTGAAAGTACCATCATAGTACATCATTGCCTTGATATTTGCTGCTTAATATTTCTTAAAGCTTTTCAATAAACTATTTTACTTCACAACAGCCTGATAGGATACATGGGCAGATATTATCCTCATTTTGCAAATGACAAAATTGAGGCTTAGCATAGTATGAGGTGAAACAGAATCAAAATCAGGTCTTCTTACTCTTAGTTAAATTGCTCTTTCCCTTTTTATAAAACACTCCCTTTTAATTTTAATTTTAATTATATATTTAGAGACAAAGTCTTACTCTGTTGCCCTGGCTACAGTGCAGTGGCATCATCTTGGCTCACTGCAACCTCAAACTCCTAGGCTCAAGTAATGTTCCTGCCTCAGCCTCCTAAGTAGCTGGGACTACAGACATACGCCATCAGGCCCAGCTAATTTTTTCTATTTTTAGTAGAGATGGGGTCTCACTCTTGTTCAGGCTGGTCTTGAACTCCTGACTCAAGCGATCCTCCTGCCTTGGCATCCCAGAGTGCTAGGATCATAGGCATGAGCCACTACACTCAGCCCGGCCTGGATCTTTTGGATCTTGATGGTGTGGACAGGCACTGGTACAAGACATTGCAGCCCACAGAGCTGAAGAAGTGGGTCTGGATTGCCATGTAGATGCCCTGAAGGTACATGTGAGCTATGAGAGAAGTGATGGTGGTAGCTGTGGCTTTAGCTCCCTCTTATAGTCCACTGACAATGCTTTTAAAAGGATTAACTTAAAAAAGAATATCTGAGCCGGGCGCGGTGGCTCACGCCTGTAATCCTAGCTCTCTGGGAGGCTAAGGCGGGCGGATTGCTCGAGGTCAGGAGTTCGAAACCAGCCTGAGCAAGAGCGAGACCCTGTCTCTACTATAAACAGAAAGAAATTAATTGGCCAACTAATATATATATATAAAAAAAAAATTAGCCGGGCATGGTGGTGCATGCCTGTAGTCCCAGCTACTTGGACGGCTGAGGCAGAAGGATTGCTTGAGCCCAGGAGTTTGAGGTTGCTGTGAGCTAGGCTGACGTGATGGCACTCACTCTAGCCTAGGCAACAAAGCGAGACTCTGTCTCAAAAAAAAAAAAAAAGAATATCTGTATAGCACTTTGCAATTACTTTAAGGATTTTTAAGTCAAAAAGTACAGAAAAACCATTTTAGATTGTGGCTAAAATAAAAAATTTGTTATTGTTATTATCAGCTTTTTAATCGTTAAATCTTATAATAATAGCTTATAGCATCTATCTAGTTCTTCTTTTTTGTGGGGGGCTGAGGGTCTCACTATGTTGCCCAGGCTAGTCTCAAACCCCTAGCCTCAAGCAATCCTCCTACCTCAGCCTCTTTGAGTAGCCTGGACTACGGGCACAAGCCACCACACCCACCTATTTAGTTCATTATAGGAGATGCCTCCTTGGTTTTAATAGTTAACACATATATACTTTTGTTTTCTTTTGAGAGGAGGTCTGGCTGTGTCACCAGGCTGGAGTGTGGTAGCACCATCACAGCTCACTCAATCTCGAACTCCTAGCCTTAACTCAAACTCATGATCCTCTTGCCTTAGCTTCCCGAGTAGCTGGAACCACAGGCATGCGCCGCTGTGCCAGGCCCACATACATACATATTGATTATTGAGAATTTATTTATTTTGCTGGAGGAAAATCATACATTTTTAATGACTCAACCATCCTGTTTAAAGATTCATACTTTACCTATTAAGTATTACTTAGGGACAACCTAATAAGACAATCTATAGTGTACTGAAATAATGAAAAAGCACAGTTCCCTGTTATCTACATCCATTCTACAAAGTGTAAGGATGGAAAGAGAATCTTCCAAGCACCAATCTTTGTCTACAGAAAATTTAAATTTCATTAACAATAGTTCTTTCTACAAGTAGCTACTGGTTTCTTTTAAAACTCGATCTGTAGGGTCTTTAAGACAGAGGCTACTGTTACCACATCCTTCCCTGCCTTGCATCTGTCCAGCTTGCCAGGAGTGAGGGGACAGCAGGTAGGAATAGTATCCTTTCAACCATTCCTCAAGTGTTTTTAACTGCCAGCTCTTTTCCCTCCCCCTGAAAGGAACTCTTTTCTCTTCTGATAGGATTGTACTATTGCCTTTCCTCATTCCTCATGCCTCTACCACAAAAAAATAAATACTGGCCTGGCACAGTGGCTCACGGCTGTAATCCTAGCACTCTGGGAGGCCTAGGTGGGAGGAGTACTTGAGTACAGCCAGGGCAAGATAGTGAGACTCCATCTCTATCAAAAAAGTAAATCACCCAGATGTGGTTGTGCATACCAGTAGTCCCAGCTGCTTGGGAGGCTGAGGAGGAAGGATTGCTTAAGTCCAGGAGTTTAAAGCTGCAGTGAGCTATGATCTTGTCACTGCACTCCAGCCTAAACAATAGAGTGGGACACTGTCTTTACCAAAAAAAAAAAAAAAAAAAAAAAAAAAAAAAAAAAAAAAAAAAAAAATACTGCAATGAATGTGAGAATATTTGTTCTAAAATCTTTCAGTTTTTCAATGAGAACTGAATTATGGGATGTGTAAATGTTTTGTATGGTGGAAAAATGGTAAAGGCCACAATTCTCCAGCTGCCCACATCCCACTTCCCTTCTAGTGGGAGAATTCTGGCCTCAGACTTTTTCACGCTGGAATTTCTACTAAACATAGCCCCTGGTAACGGGAGAAAAAAATCCAGCTGAAAAGAAAGCATCATACTCTTTTTCTCCAGGATGCAGTAAATAAGAATCTATAGTCATAAGTCATGTAGCTAAGAGGATTTTGCTTCTACTAAATAATCAGCAGTGAAAGGTATTTGACACGTTATTTATTAGTCTTTGGGTTTTTACAAGAGAGGAAAATAACTTTTCCAAAAGTTAGTTTGGCAAAATCAAGAATTCAGTAGAGCATTTTTCCAAGCATCTAAAATGGCAACAAAACAAGGAAAGAGCTAGTCACGGTGGCTCACACCTGTAATCCCAGCACTTTGGGAGGCCACGGCAGGAAGATCACTTGAAGCCAGGAGTTTGAGACCAGCCTGGGTAACACAGTGAGGAGGCCTCATCTTTACAAAAAATAAAAAATTAGCTGGGTGTGGTGGTATATTCTTGCACTCCAGCCAAGTTGACAGGGTGAGACCCTATCTCTGGAATAAAAAAAAAAAAAGAATTGAAGGGAGGGGAAATTTACTTTACTCTTGTTTTTTTGTTTTTTGTTTCTTCTTATAACACGAAGAATAACGTTTGGTGGGAAAAAGTAAAATTATTTACCCAGCTTTTAAAGATACACCTAATTTAATATGGCTTTGATAATCAGATTTGCTTTTTAAACTATATTTAAGAAGTATGCCTTTCACAGCCACGAGAAGGAGAACATTCCAGATAAATACAAAGAATAACTGTGAATAAATTCTTCAGAAATATAGAACTATTAGAATTCTTCCTTTAAATAAAAATTCTTACCACTGTCAAGTGGCTAGGAAAAGCAGCTTTAAATGTGTGCACTTACCATCCCAGAGGACATATTGTGTATAGCAACAGAACTCAAGATGAGAGGACAGCTCACTCCACCCCCTGGTGGCCACACACAAACATTTATTAATATAAACAGCAGCTAGTCGTGTATTCTGGTCAGGAATAGTAACTCACATGGTGGGAGGCACAGAGTCAGGCTGCAGAAGGGCCAATAGCAAAAGATGAACAGCTTCAATGTGATCAGTTAGAGCCAATTCTTAATACACGGAAAGCTCTGTTTTTATAAAAAATCTCTCTCTCTCTCTATATATATATACACACACATATACGTGTGTGTGTAATTATAAATCTCCTGTTACAAGTGCAATAAATATTTGGCTTCTCCCTGAAATGTTAACATCATAACTCTGTTTCTTAAAACAGAAAAGTGAAGTGATGGAGCATCATATTACCAAATGGCTCAGAAAAAAATGTTCCTTGTACTATATTTGTAACTTCTCTATAAATATGAGATTGTTTCACATTTTTTTAAAAAAGATAAAAAGATGAAGATTAAATTATCAGCTCATATTTATAATGGACCTTCCTTTTTCCCACCCTCTCTCTTCTTTTTTATTTATTTATTTATTTTTTCACAGGAACTGGTACCTGAATCTTCTTTTTTAATTTAAGTGCAATACTCATATTCTCTAGGTTAATATATTCTTTAGAACATATACTGAGGCAGAAGTACAACTGTTCTGCCTCGGAACACAGCTGAAAGGTGGGCAATGTAGTAAACTTATGTATGTATGTATGTATATAAGTACATATTTATTTGAGACAAAGTCTTATTCTGTTATCCAGACTGGAGTGCTGTGGTGTCAGCCTAGTTCATGGCAACCTCAAACTCCTGGGCTCAACTGATCCTCCTGCCTTAGCCTCTTGAGTAGCTGGGATGTAGCTGGGACTATAGGCACACACTGCCACGCCAGGTTAATTTCTGTTTCTAGTAGAGATGAGGTCTTGCTCTTGTTCAGGGCGGTCTCAAACTCCTGGCCTCAAGCAATCCTCCTGCCTAGGCCTCCCAGAGTGCTAGGATTACATTCATGAGCCACCATGCCCGGTCTCAACTATATTATTTCTAGTAAATATGTCCATATTCTTCTATTCTCATTCATTCATTCAACAAGCATTTACTGAGTGCCAACTACATGCTAACTGCTATGGATTCCAAGATAAACAACACAGCCCCTGTCCTCATGCTACTCTCATTTGCCTGAATTACTTCAAGAGCTTCCTGGATAGTTTTCCTGCCTCCCCTCATACTATATAACATCGCCAAACTCTTTTTCTGACAGTCATGTCATTCTTCTACATCCAGATATATTAAATCAAAACTTCTGTTTTTAAGATACAGATAATTACTCTCTTACTGTTCCTAAAAGACATTAGCATCTACTTCCAGACTTCTGAGGATATCCTTCCATTCTCCCCACTCTCCTGTGTTTGGAATGCTATTTTCTTTTCTTTCGTCCTCATATATAAATCCCATTGATATAGACAAACCAGCAGAGTAAAAAAAAAAAATAAAAATAAAAAAAAATAAATCCCATTGATTCATTAAGACCCAGCTCTTCCAAGAGGTTTTCTGAGATTTCCCTGGCCCACATTGCTCTCTCTCCCCCCTTCCCCTCTGCTGAAAATTAAACAAGCTTTCGAAGGTGAAGAATTTTTTCATCATATGAAGCGTGATTTTTTATGTTCATGAGAGACAAAAGAGAAACTAGGTTTAAAAACAGGAGAGAGTTTGGGCTGAACATGAAAAATAATTTCTTCATTTTTACAGTAATTTGAAATATAAAAATTTATAACATATTATATATATTGCTTGAATTGAGAGAAAAACATATAAAAATTGTCCTAAATATCTTAAGCATTCATTTGCCTTTTTTAAAAAAAGGGATAATTTCCCCCAGATCTTTGAAACTATATTATTGAACAATATTATAAATTGCTGACCACAATTCTTAGCTTGGAGTTGGTACACATAGGAATGGAGGAATTCTACTATAATTAAAATATTTATTTTCTAAATTAAGTTCCCAAAGTACTTTGTTTCCTACCATAACTATTTACTTTAAAAAGGTATCTCGAGAGGTAGCCATGGTGGTACAGGCCTGTAGTTCCAGCTACTCAAGAGGCTATGGGTGGAGGATCACCTGAGCCTAAGAGTTTAAGACCAGCCTGGGCAACATAATAAGACTTCATCTTGGGGGGAAAAAAAGGTATTTTGAGGTTGCAAACATTTATCTCAGTAGAATAGGTCCTTTGTTCATTGCTGCTTATTTATTATCTTATAATTTTATTAGGTTGACCCATATGAGACAACTGTTTATAGGTCAAAATGGTTGAATATTGGCATTTTATATGGTTTAGTTTTATAGTTATCCTCCTGGCTGTTCCTCAGTCAGCAAAGTGGGTCATCACACAAGAAGGAAAGCTGAGTTCATAAATATGCAAAAGAAATATCGGCATTGAAATTTATCCATTTATTTTTCACCAAATAACATACAACCTGATTTTTTTTTTTTTTTTTTTGAGACAGAGTCTCACTTTGTTGCCCAGGCTAGAGTGAGTGCCATGGCGTCAGCCTGGCTCACAGCAACCTCAATCTCTGGGGCTCAGCGATCCTACTGCCTCAGCCTCCCGAGTAGCTGGGACTACAGGCATGCGCCACCATGCCCAGCTAATTTTTTGTATATATATTTTAGTTGGTCAATTAATTTATTTCTATTTTTGGTAGAGACGGGGTCTCACTCAGGCTGGTTTCAAACTCCTGACCTTGAGCAATCCGCCCACCTCGGCCTCCCAAAGTGCTAGGATTACAGGCGTGAGCCACCGCGCCCGGCCACAACCTGATTTTTTGTAATCAGGTTATGTTTCTATGCCTATCTTCTGAGAAAGACAAAATATTGCCAGAATTTAAATATCACGAAAAGGGGCTAATGTCATATGAATACATTGTTTCTTTTTCTTTCTGAAAGAGTCTTGCTCGCTCCCTTACCCAGGCTAGAGTACTGTGGAGTCAGCCTAGCTCACAGCAACCTCAAACTCCAGGGCTCAAGTGATCCTCCTGCTTCAGCCTTCCGAGTAGCTGGGACTACAGACACATGCCACTGTGCCTGGCTAATATTTTCTATTTTTAGTAGAGACAGTGTCTCGCTCTTGCTCAGGCTGGTCTCAAACTCCTGACCTAAAGTGATTATCCTGTCTTGACCTCCCAGAGAGCTAGGATTACAGGCGTGAACCACTCTGCCTGGTCTGTTGTTTCTTAATTGTGACAAAATATACATAAACATAAAATTTTCCATCTTAACCATTTTTAAATGTACAGTTCAGGAGCATTAAGTATATTCACATTGTTGTAAAACCATCATGACTATCCATTTCCAGAACTTTTTTCATCTTCCAAAACTGAAATTTTATACCTATCAAATAATAACTTTCTACTCCCACCCCCATTAACCATTATTCTACTTTTTATCTCTATGAATTTGATTGCTTTAGGTATCTCATGTAAGTGAAATCATACAGTATTTGTCTTTCTGTGATTGGCTTATTTCACTTAGCATAATGTCCTCAGATTCACCCATACAGTAACATATTAGTATTTCTTCCTTTTTAAAGGCTGAATAATATTTCATTGAATGTATATACCACATTTCATTTATCCATTAATCTGTCAATGGATACTTGAGTTGCTCCCACTTTTGGCTATTGTGAATAATGTTGCTGTGAACATGGATGTGCAAATTTCTTGAGATCCTGTTTTCAATTCTTTTGGGTATATAGCCATAAGTAAAATTACCAGATCATGTAATAATTCTATTTTTAATTTTTTGAGGAATTGCTATATACTATTTTCCATAGCAGCTGTACCATTTCACATCCCTGCCAACAGTGCACAAGGGTTCTAATTTCTCTGCATCCTTGAAATACTTATCTTTTGTTTTTTTGGTAGTGGCCATCCTGATGGGTATGAGGTGGTGTCTCATTGTGGTTTTGATTTGCATTTCCCTAATGATTAGTGACCTTGAGCATCTTTTCATGTGCTTATTGGCCATTTGCATATCTTCTTTGGAAAAATGTCTACTCAAGTTCTTTGTCTATTTTTCAATTGCTTTGCATTATGGTTAATTTTATGTGTCAACTTGACTGGGCCACAGGGTGACAAGATATTTGGTTAAACATCATTCTGGGTGTATCTGTGAGGGTGTTTCTGGATGAGATTAACTTTTAAATCAGTAGACTGAATAAAGTAGATTGCATTCCCTGATGTGGGTGGGCGTCATTGAATCCACTGAAGGCCAGAATAGGACAAAAGCTGAGTAATGGAGAATTTTCTCTCTCTGCCTATTAAATGGGCATGCTGGTCTTCTACTTTTGGACTTAGATTTGGATGGGAACTCACACCATTGGCTCTCCTGGTTCTCAGGTCTTCCTACTTGGACTAGAACTATACCATCAGATCCCCTGAGTCTCTAGCCTACAGATCTTGGGAATCTCAGCCTCCATAACCATATGAGCCAGTTCCTTATAATAAATCTCTCTCTCTAAATACACACACACACACACACACACACACACACACACACACACACACAGGTTCTCTGGAGAACCCTAATGTAGAGTTTGGTACTGAGAAGTGGGATGCTGCTGTTATTTAAAAATGTGGAAGATATATATATATATATGTATATGTATATATATAGATATATAGTGTATATATATAGATATAGATATATAGATATATATTTTTTTTAAGAGACAGGGTTTTGCTCTGTTGCCCAGGCTGGAGTATAATCATAGCTCACTGCAGCCTCAAGTTCCAGGGCTTAAGCAATCCTCCCACCTCAGCTTCCCAAGTCTAGGATTACAACCATGTGACACCATGCTTGGCTAATTTTTTTATTTTTTATTTTTGTAAAGATGGGGGTTTTCCAACATTGCCCAGGCTGGTCTCATACTCCTGGCCTCAAGTGATCCTCCTGCTTCAGCCTCCCAAAGTGCTGGGATTACAGGTGTGAGCCACTGTACCCAGCCACAACTTTGGGGTAAGGGGTAAATACCAGAAGAGTTTTGAGGTACATATTAGAAAAAGCTGATTGCCATGAAGGGACAGCTAAAGGCAATTTTGGTGAGGACTCAGAAAGGATAGAGGAGAACTAGAGAGAATGTTTCTACCTTCTTAGAGAACAGATAAATAATCATGAACAGAATATTATAGAAACATGGATGAAAAAGCCCATTCTGGTGAGGTATCAGACAGAAATAAGAAACATGTTAGTGGACAATGGAGAAAAGACGACTTTTGTTATAAAGTAGCAAAGAACTTGGGCGAATTGTATTTGTATGCTAGTATTTTTCGGAGGGTAGAACGTGCAAGTGATGGAATTGGACACTTAGCTAAGGAGATTTCTAAGCAAAGTGTTGAAGAAGTGTTTTGGTTCCTTCTGGCTGCTTATAATAAAATGCAAGAAGAAAGAAATGAAGAAGGAATTGTTAAAAAGTAACCAGAATTTAAAGATTTGGAAAATTCTCAGCCTGTGGAAATTGTAAAAAATGAGACATTGTGTTTGGAAGAGAACATCAATGGTGTGGCTAATTGACCATTTGATATGGACTGTTAGTGTGGGTGTGAACCACAAACCTAAACAGCCATTTCAACAGAAGCCAGGAGAAAGACAGGATTATGCAAGCAGAAGCACTGCCAGCTAAAACTAAAGGAAACAGAAAAAATGGGATGGAATGAAGGAAGGCTGTGAACACGCATTATCTTTTAGGAAAAGGGAAGGACTCCAAAGGTGATTCACAGATCATCAGGGCCGCTACTCCCACCACAAGCCCAGAATACATGGGTGAGGGCTGGGGACAAGGCTGCCTTCACTTAGTTTCACAGGATGAGAACACCCCTCCACCCCCCATCAGCAGAGCTGTGTGGGCAGAGCCTTTGCAGCGAGCCAGGTGGATGATACTCTTGAGTAGAAGGGGCAGGGCCACCCCATGGAGCAGTGGGAGTCATGCTGCCACTCTAGTGGATCTGAAGGGCAGAGCATCAAACCAAAGAGGATTATTCTGAAGTCTTAAGATCTAATGGAATTTGCCTTGCTAAGTTTTAGACTTATTTGGGATCCAACACTCCTATCCTCCTTCTGATTTCTCCTTTTTGGAATGAGACTATCTATCCTATGCCTACCCTATCATTGTATTTTAGAAGGACATAACATCTGGTTTTATAGGTTCACGGCTAGAGAGGAATTTTGGCTCAGGATGAATAATACCTGGTCTCACCCATATCTGATTTAGATGAAACTTTGGACTTTAGAATTGGTGCTGGAATGTGTTAAGACCTTTGGGCATGTTGGGATGGAATGCATGTATTTTACATGTGAGAAGGACAGGCATTTTGGGGGCCCAGGGGCAAAATGTTATGGACTTATTGTTTATGCCTATCTCCACCCCCAATTCAGGTTGAAAGCCTAACTCCCAATGTAATAATCTGATGGTATTTGGAGATGAGGCCTTTGGGATATAATTAGAGTTACAAGAGGTCACGAGGGTGGTACCCCCATGATGGAATTAGTGTCCTGATAAGAAAAGGAAGAGACCAGAGCATGTTCTCTTTCTGTCTTTCCACCATGTGAGGACAGAGAGGCAGCTGTCTGCAAGCCAGGAAGTAGGCACTCCCCAGGAATCAAATATGCCAGCACCTTGATCTTAGACTTTCCAGCCTCTAGAACTGTGAGAAATAAATGTCTGTTTTATAAGCTACCCAATCTAGGTATTTTATTATAGCAGCCTGAGCTGACTATGATTGTATTTTTGTTACTGAGTTGTAGAAGTTTCTTTATATATTTTGGATATTAACCCCTTATCAGCTGTATGATTTGCAAATATTTTCTCCCATTCCATAGATTGCCTTTTTACTCTGTTGATTATTTCCTTTGATGCACAGAGATTTAAAATTTTGATGTGGTCTAACTTATCTATTTTTGTCATTATGGTTATTGCCTGTGAACATTGATTTTTTTTTTTTTTTTTTTATCTTTTGCTCCCAACTTTTTTTTTTTTTTTTTTATTTTGGCATATTATGGGGGTACAGATTTTAAGGTTTCAATAAATGCCCATTCCCCCCCTCCCCCCAAAAGTCTGAGTCTCCATCATGACCATCCCCCAGATGGTGCACATCTCACTCACTATGTATGTATATACCCGCCCCCCTCCCCCCTCCCACCTGCCCAATACCCTATTACTGTAGCACCTATGTGTCTACTTAGGTGCTACTCAGTTAATACCAGTTTGCTGGAGAATATATCTGGTGCTTGTTTTTCCATTCTTGGGATACTTCACTTAGTAGTATGGGTTCCAGCTCTAACCAGGAAAATATAAGGTGTGCTATATCACCATTGTTTCTTAGAGCTGAATAGTACTCCATGGTGTACATATACCACATTTTATTAATCCATTCTTTGATTGATGGGCACTTGGGCTGTTTCCACAGCCTTGCAATTATGAATTGTGCTGCTATAAACATTCGAGTGCAGGTGTCTTTTTTGTAGAGTGTCATGAACATTGATTTTTTAAAGGCATGATGGTTTGGTTTAATTATATTGAAAGATTACTTTTAATTTATGACTTTCTGAATCAATGGTATTTGGTTAAAATAAAAGATTATTACGTGGAACTGGCCTTTAGTTTACTTTTTTTTTTTTTTTTTTTTTAGAGACAGTGTCTCCCTCTGTTGCCCAGGCTAGAGTCATCATAGCTCACTGCAACCTCCAACTCCCAGGCTCAAATCATCCGCCTGCCTCAGCCTCCTGAGTAGCTGGGACTACAGGTATGCCCCACCATGCCCACTAATTTTTTTTTTCTTTCTTTTTTTTTTTTTTTGTAGAGATGGGGTCTTGTTCTTGCTCAGGTTGGTCTCAAACTCCTGGCCTCAAGCAATCCTCCCACCTCAGCCTCCCAGAGTGCTAGAATTACAGGTGTGAGCCATCATACCCAGTCAATATGCTGTTTACTCTTCAATTCCCTGCCTCAAACCATATTCGAACACACAAACTGACAAGATCAGTTCAGCCATGATCAATGAAAAGACTCAATGCTGGTTTATTCTGTGGTAAGTGGAAAACTCCAGAGGAAGCTGTAACAGCCAAACATACAAAAATCAACCTCTTATATACCATATAGCTATAAGGGTCATTTGATTGGCAGGTAAGAGAAATTTCTTTGCTTTGAGTTGGACCAAAGCCATCAGATTTAGAAACAGCCTGGCAAACATACTGAATATAAGAAATTACAACAGACTAGCATATTTTAATTTCTTTAAATGGGTGCTACTAGGTTTTTCTTCATTTCTTATTTCTACAAGTGATCTTTTTCTTGTAAATAAAGAAACCTACAAAACCCCTCTGCTGGTCAAATTAACAAACTATTGTTAACAACTTCAAAAACAGATCTTTATGGTTCTTAATGACTTCACAATTCAGTGCTCTGAATAAGAGAATAGATTTTTCTTTCCTCATCATTATGTAATTTTTTGGAATAACAATTATTCCAGTAGATGCCAAGTCAAAGCTTGAAATTAACCCAGAGATCTTTGAATTTGACCTACTAGAAAATGTATAATGACAATCCTTTGGAATCCTTTTTTTCATTCTAACAGAAATAAGGTTATGATGCCTCTGGTAAGCATTTGGCTAAAATTTCTTCTGGGTTTCTACCTCTTAGCCCTATGTGAAAGAATGACACTTAGATCTTCCCTAAGAGACACGAGAAATTAAGCTTTAAGCCAAAATTTATGTGATAACCAAGACAGGAAAAATACTGCCAATAACCTTAGTTACTGATGAAAAGAAATTATTTGTATATTAAGTTGGAGTTTACAAGACAGTGATATATATCAACAAACACCTGAAAATTAATCATTAAGGAAGCATTCCCTCTACCCAGTTTCTTCACAATGAGCATGCTGTGTTCTTCCTCTGTATCATCCAGAGTGGCTCATTTAATTGAGTTGAAAGGAAACAAGTTTGGTAACATTTAAATGACCATCTATAACTTAAATGAACTGTTTCTTTTGGGAGGAAGTTGCTTTGATAAAACAATTTAAAGGAGATAAAAGAAATATTATTTTATACTTCCTAGAGTTCTCTCATAATTTTAATGGCACTTGGTACTGGTACCCTTATAACAACATGCCCACTATTCCATGAGAGGGAAAAAAAGTTTCATTGTATTTTAAAGGATTGGGCTGGTTATTCAGCATATTCCTTTATATAAAATCAAAGTGAAATATTTACCAATCTGTAAGAATTGCCAAAATCTATCAAAATGAATGACAAACATAAGCACAAAAGTGAAGGCTGAAATGTTGTTCAGTTGATATTTTCCTAAAAGATAAGGAAAATTTTTATTTCTATTACTCAATATAGTTCCTTGAAGACTTGGGTGAAAACTGAACCAAAATTGGCCTTTCACATCTTTTGAAAGCAATCCACCATTTAAAATCTTTCTGAATCAGTAACTGGATTCTTAAAGCAATCCCATTTTTGAGATACCAATGAAGCATCTTAGAAAACCAGGATAAACTAATCTGACAAGACTGAAAAAGAATTAGAGAAAAATGATAACTACAGAAATGCTATAGGATATAATGAACAAACGTACCTCCTGGGCTGTGATCGGCATTCCTCTTCTCCACTGTCTGCCTCCTATATAGACAGAAAATGAAAAAAAAAAAAAAAAATTAAAACTTTAGGTCTCATGTCACAATATCACCAATGCAACTTTTACTAAGCTTTACATGTGGGAATATCTCATTCATGTTGTGTACTTGAACTAAATTCTCTTCACAAAAAATGACTTCAATCAACCCAGGAGGTTGGTATCAATAGAACTTATTCCTAGAGATAACTTCAACAATAATCTACAAACAAATTTCATTGATAACAAAGTGCTACTCATTAAAAGAATTAACTCTGAAAGACAACTAAACATGTTGCTACTGTTATGCTACTTCCACTTCAAAATGGGCATTTCTGACCAACAAATCTCATCAAGATGACCTATATTGATTCTGATCCCCAAAGAACCACCTAAAGAAAGAAAGAACACCACTTAACAGACTGCTTATGATTAAATCACCATCACCATCAACATAATGGCTACCACTTATTGAGTACTTACAACATGCCGGGCACTGTGCTCAATATTCCTTATAAACTCAGGAGGTTTATGGTACCATATTTTTTTTACTGATTCTAATATGATAACACAGGATAAATCAATGTGATTTAAAAAAAAAAAAAAAAAAGCAGTGACTCATGTAGCACAACCCATCCCCAGAGGCAACCTTGTTCTGATTTTTTTCCACCACAATTTTTTCCATCAAAAATTAGTACATACAAAAATTAGTACATAATGTATGATTCTATTTGTGAGTCCACTGTTCATTAAATGAGATCCTATAGTATGTAGTCTTTTACGTGATGCTGTTTTTACTCAGCATCATGTTTTTGATTTTCATCTATGTTGTTGCATTACACAATATTACACAATAGCTCATTCCTTTTTATTGCTGAGGATCCCATCATATGAATATATTACAGTTGGTTTATTCACTCTCCTATTGATGGATACATCTGGGATGTTTGAGTTTTCATCTATCATGAATAAAGCTATTATATGAACTTTCTTTAGTGGGTTTTTTGGTGGACATACATTGTTTCTCTTGGGTCGCAGGGTAGATGTATAGTTTTATAGGAAATTGCCAGGCCTTTTTCCAAAGTGTTTGCAACAGTTCATACCTTCTTCAACAATGGGAACTGCAAGTAAAGTCTAATTGGCAAATTTTTTCTTCTATGGTTATTTTTTTCTGGGTTCTCAGAAACCTTTGCCTACCTAGAGAGTCTATCATGTTTTCTTATAAAGGCTTTGTGGTTTTATACATAAGGTCTACTATGATCCATCTTGAATTAATATTTGTATGCAGTGTGAGGTAGGAATAGAGGTTCACTTTTTCCCATATGAATATGCAGTTTTCAAATACCATTTATTGAAAAGACTTTCTTTTCTCTATTGCATTATTTCGCTTGTTTGTAAAAAAATCAAATGACAGTATAAGTGAGGATTTACTTCTGGGCTCTCTATTCTGTTTCATTAATCTATTTGTCAATCCATATACCATCTTGATTACAGTAGTTTGTAGCAAGTTTTGAAGGAAATATAAATCCTCTAACTTCATTTTTCTTTTTTGAGATTGTTTTACCTCTAGGAAGTTTGGTTTTTTTTTTGCCTTTTAGTGTATTTTATCTGATACTAATAGCCATTTCTGATTTATGCTTCTGTTTGCAAGGTATTTTTTAAAGAATGTCTCTTATATACAGCATATAGTTTGATTTTACTTTATTACATATAGCTACAGTTAACTCCTTTTTATTGGGGTAAAGGATTTCATTATGTGAATATATCAAAGTTTATCCATTCTACTTAGATAGACTGGATTGTTTCCAATTTCTGGTGACATAAACAATGGTGTTATCAACATTATTGTACACATCTTTTGATCTACATGCAAAAGAGTGTCAATAGTATATATACCTATGAGTGAAACTGCAGGATCTTAGAGTAAATAAAGGTTAAACTTCATAAGATAGTGCCAAACTATTTTCCATAGTGGTTGTACTGATTTATACTCCCACAAGAAACTGGTAAGAGTTTAGTTGATCTACATTCTACTCAACAATTAGAATCATCATATGTTTCAATTTTTGCCAATCTAGTATTATATCTCATTATGGTCTTAATTTGCTTTGCCTTGAGATTAACTAATGAGGTTGGACATCTTTTCATATGTTTATGGGCTATTACTAGTTTCATACCCTCCACCTCATTTCTAAAATGAGCACACCAAGAGATGGATAATTCAAATTATTTTCAGCTTTTTGGTGGATTTTTCTACCTGTGAGAATTGTAATAAGAGTATGTAGAGAAGTAAAAAACAAAAAACATCCTCATGCTTTCTCATAGGGCACCAATAGTCAAAACCTATTATGTTTTCAGGGGTGAACTAATATCTATTGAGCACCAGTATGGGCCAGGTACTTTATATGCTTTTTCATTTAAAGTGTGCCACAAGCTATGGGACTTGCTCAAGGTCACAAAGCCAATAAATGGGGGAATCAGGATTTGAACTCAGGTCTGTCTGCTATAAACAGCTGCTTCTAAACTGAGAATATGATTTTTTTTTTTTTTGAGACAGAGTTTTACTCTGTTGCCCCTGCTAGAGTGCGTGGCATCAGCCTAGCTCACAGCAACCTGAAACTCCTGGGCTCAAGCAATCCTACTGTCTCAGCCTCCTGAGTAGCTAGGACTACAGGTATGTGCCACCATGCCCGGCTAATTTTTTCTATTTTTGGTAGAGCTGGGGTCTTGCTCTTGCTCAGGCTAGTCTCAAACTCCTAAGCTCAAACTATCCGCCCTCCTCGGCCTCCCAGAGTGCTAGGATTATAGGCATGAGCCACCGTGCCTGGGCGAGAATCTGACTTTGATACTGACAACCCAAAATAAGTGACTAAGGTGAAGATCTCAATCAATGGAGGTTTATTAAGCCAAAGTTTGGGGATGCTCCTAGGAAAAACACAGACCACAGATGCATCTGTGATTGTTTTTCTGAAGTGGGATTTAGGAGCTCGGTTTTTAAAGGGGATAGGGCATAGGAAAAGAAAAAAAGAGGAGAGAGGTGAGCAGTGAGACAAATAGCTACATTCTTGTGAAGCCCAGGAAATCTATATTTTACATAAGATATGACAAATGTTAGAATAGCAAAAGGGAATGAAGGAAGCATCAATTATGTAGATGTCCCTGGGTGGATGGAAGAATATCTGATCCTATCTTGTCTCTATTCTGCACCTGAGAAGATAAACTTGTAATCAACATTATTAGTGTGGAAAAGATTTTAGTTTTAGGAGCTAGACTTAGCTGTCAGGCCCAAAGTTATAATTTGCATATCCTTGCCTATGGGAGGCCAACAAGGAATTTCTTTATGAAAGATCTGTGGGAGTAATCCTTTTAGATACCTAGGCCTTTTACCTTTCCATAGGGATCTGGCTAATGCATAATGTTACCAAGAACTATTTATCTGGAAAGGGATATTGTATGACTCAGCCTCTAGGCTTGACCTTCCCTTTTGCATAAGGTGTTGGGGGGAGGGGGGGTAGTCCTGAGATTTTTATTTTCCTTTATAATACCTATATCCCAAGAAGAAGGATGGGAGGAAACTGAAGAAGAAAACTTTTTTCATGGCTTATAATAAGATTATATCCTTGGCACCTTTCTTCTATGACTTCTACATTTTAAAGTAGTACTGACAAGTGGAAAATTCCTTTGGCACACAAAAATCAGAGAATTGTTTTTAACACAAGATCCCCAAATAATTTTTTCTCTTTTCTTAATGTTTCAATAGACAGGCAAATGAATGATTTGCTTCCCCTTCTGTTTTGGAAAAGAAACTTAAAAAAAAAAAGCCCTTAGTATATCTAGGCACAGTAAGTCTTAGCATAAAATGGATTTAAAAGGAATAAAGAAAATGTTCAATTATGTTAATTTCAGCAGATTCACTGCCAAAAATTGCAAAGATATAACATTGCTTATTCAATTAGAGCAACTATCATGTAATGCAGTTATCTTGAATAATGGCATTCAATGGTAGCAGAGGATTGAATGCTTACCATTATATTCTAACAAGTGCAAACACCATATATGACTTCTTACTTACTTAGTCAAGTAACTACACACTGTTACTAAAAAATGCCAAATAGCCAATCAACCTGTTCAGAACATTAGAAATTACCAGGAGGAAAGTATAAGGATAGCTCTTAGTCTCTTAATGAGTAGAATAATTTCTGTTATATAAGGAGAAGATCTAATTAAATAAATGACTAAATACATGTTTGTTGGCTTTTTTAATAGTCTGATTTCCAGAACCCTGTAGTTAAATAGCTTTTATTTAAAAAGTATAATTACTCCTTGATGTTCTTAAGAAAAATTTGACCCAGAAACAATACGAGATCCTAGATGTGCATTTAATTTTAGGGTGTTCAGGAACTATTACTTGAAAGATTTAGCATTCTTATTAATGCATTAATCTGAGCAAAAAGTAGGTCATTAAGTAAAAGATGTTTGAGAAAAAATTCTAAGCACTCAAATCATATTTGCTGACTAGTATGATGGGGGGGGGGGTGTTGCCAGTCTTGAAAAACACTGGGCTAGATAGAGTGTTAAGTAATACTTTCCTAAATCTTATCATTCAAGATTCTTTACACTTTCCATTTGCTCCAATACAAATGGACGCATTTATCATTCTCCAAAGGTACCTATTGACTTCCTTTGTCCATGCTGTTGTATTAACCTAGAAAGCCCTTCTCCTATATTCTTTCCACTCTTCAAAACTGGTTTCAAATGTTAATTACATTTCTTTTATTACCTGACTGATGCTGTCTTTCTCAAAACCTGACAGTTATTATGCATCATCTCATGGCACTTACCCAGTTCTGTTTCTGGGTTACAGTTGGATACTTGTTTTATCTCCCATCATTAGACTATAATCTCCTTAAGGGCAGGAACCATATCTCATTTCCTTTTTCATCTCTGTGTTTATTTAGCACAATGCCCTATGACATTTGATAAAGTCTCAAATGAATGCATGATCAGAACAGCTAACTAATGCCATGTGAACACTTGAGGCTAACCCCAGCTGTGTATTTTCAGCTAGTGAGGACTTGATGCCAGTTACACTTTAGCCTTAGCAGGTTAAAAGAATGGTTTTTGTTGCTTAGGAGGTAGCCTGTGTCTAAGATCTGGAATTAATATCTTAGGCTTTCCCTTTGGTTAAGCAGGCAGAATCATTCACTTGCTCTCAATCATATATTCATTCATTCATTCAACATTCATTGACTATTATGTTTTAGGTACTAGGCACTATGAATTAAAAGCAAGCAGAATTGTCTTTATCCTTGGATAGTTCACATTGCAGCGGGAGAGACAGTTACATAAAACAGAAATGATATATGTAATTTAGGCTATAGGAGAGGGATGTACAAAATGCTGTAGAAGCAATAAAAGAGGAAGTGATTAACTGTGGAGTTGGGGAGTGCTTCACACAAGTTAATTTTTAGGCTGGGCTTGAACTAGTGGGCTTTTGTCAGATGGAAAATAAGAGTATTTCAGTCAGAAAGGCTGGCAAAAGGAACAGAAAAAGGCAAAGGAATAAAAAGGATTCTGATAAGTTTGGGCAGCAATGAGCAGCTGTGGATTGCTGAAGCAAAGGTACAGGTATTGGGGGTTAAGGCTATCAAGTAATATTGCTATTGTGAGTCTATAATGGAGGGAATTCCAAGATAACAGTATTATGATCAGAAAAGATGATTGTGAATTATCCATTAACTAACTATCAGATTATCTATCAGTCATCTCACCCCTTAGAAAGAAACTAATTGTGGGAGGTATCTGTCAGACAAGAAAAAGGAATCTAGTAGTCTTTCTAAGAGGGGGTATAAGTTTTGAAACCAGAAGAGATAATGCTATACTTCTGGCTTTTGAAAAAAAGCAGATGTAAAACACACAGGCTTAAGTAGGAAGTAAGGGCACCATGCCTTCCACTTGCCTATTTGTAAGAGAAGGTTCAGATCGTCTACTAGAAACAGAAACAAAGAAGACAGGTTCATGGAGTGGCTGTCCTGAAAAACAAAACAAAACAAAACAAAAAGAAGATGGGAATGTCACCAGCTATTTGGGTTATCCACTGCTTTATAACAAATTACCGCTTCATTATATTACACAATTTTGTGTGTCAGAAATTCAAGCAGTGCTTAGCTAGGTGATTCTTCAGCTCTAAATGGTATTGCTAGGGGTCACTCAATGCTACTCAGGTGGTATTTAGCCAGCAGATGGGCCAGTATGAAGGGTCCAATAAGATTCACTCACATGTCTCATATCTTAGCCTGTATAGTTGTAAAGCTGGGCTCAACTGGAAATGCAACTAGAGTGCCTAAATGTGATCTCTAATATATCTTGGGCCTCCTCAAAGCATGGTGTCCTCAGGGTTGGTCTTGCATAATGGCTCTGGGCTCCAAAAGAGCTAGTCCTCCTAAATGCTAGGCTCAGACCGGGCATAGTGTCATTTCTACCATACTTTATTGGTATATAGATAAAGGCCGACCTAGATTCTAGGGGAGAGGAATTAGATTCTATCTCTTAATGGGAGAAGTAGCAAAGAATTTTCAGCCATCTTCCATCAACCCTACCAATCCTGGTGACTAGCTAATTGAATATGTAGGCAAAATGAACAGGACAGAAAAAGGTAGTTAATGATCATAAATGAAGTAGAGCTTGTAAAGGCTGGGGCCATGGAGATATCCAAGAGAGTAACGGAATTGACTCTCAGGTCGGTGCAAGGTACACTGAAGGCTATAGGGATAATGGAGGCTGAGGATAAGAAAGGACCTGCAAGTGTAGCAGTACAGACACGAAGTATGGTCCAGGACCAGAGTGAATAACCTGGGCCTCAGACTGCCTGAGAAGCTGGTTTGGAAGAGGCTTGGGACCCACCAAATCAGCAGTTCCAATATACTATGACTTTGTTTTAAAGTCTAATTTACATCAAGGTGTATGGTATTGGCTATGATAAGAAATTAAAACAGAAATTGAACTTAATCATGTTTTACAGAGGTATAGCATGTATTAAAGTAAATATAAGGAAGCCAAAGTATCCTGCAATACTTACAATTGAAATCAAAATCACGCCATGCTCTGATTATGACAGGGTTTAAGAAACCCTAAATAAATAAACTTTCCTACTTGTAATTTCAAGCAACAGAAAACTTCTGTGAGATACCCACTATTTCCCAAGCATTTATTACAAACTCCTTTAAAATACAAACATGTATGAATCACAGTTGGGATGGTCAATGAGCTCATCCTCAGTGAAGAGAAAGCAAGCTGATTAGAATTTTGCTGAAATAGCTTTGATTCTAAAGAACAAGAAGTCTTTAGTCAACAGCTCATTTAAGAGACATCATAGTCTAGTCAATACCCTAAAGAAATCCTGAGCTTTGGGTATGGAGCTGTCACTAGATGTCTTTTGTCTAGAATCCTTATTCCACTTAAAAAATTATTTATGAACTTATATCCAGACCATGAGAAAAAAATTATTTAATGTGTGTGATTTAACTCCCCTACTTATGATAATTTCAGAGGTGTCATACTGTCTTTTCTATCACCAGAGATCCAATTTCTTGGTTTTAAAAGGCAACAAGTCATATTATGTTCTAAACTTGTCACATCTGAAAGGTATGCAATATGAAAACTTAACAAGTTGCTGGTTCTTACCTCTGGCTCCCCTTCAGAACATTTTTAGTAACAAAAAGATCCAGGCCTCATGCCTACAGGTTCTTATTCTCTAGCTCAGAGGTGGGACCAAAGGTGTGCTGGAGTTGGCCAGACTATTAGATTTAACAGTCGGTAAGATTTTTAGGAATCTTTACAAAACCCACATTGGTAGCTTAAAATTAGCCATGGAGGAAGTGTTTATCAGTGAAATCAGCAAATGCTACAAATCAATCCTTTCCCACAGAACAAATTTTAAACATTTACCAGCACACCACAAGTTGTGGGGTCCAGGAATCTGTACATTTAAAAAGCTTGGTGGAAAGCAATATGGAGATACCTTAAAGCAATACAAGTGAATCTACCATTTGATCCAGCAATCCCATTGCTGGGCATCTACCCAAATGATCCAGTGACACTCTACAAAAAAGACACCTGCACTCGAATGTTTATAGCAGCACAATTCATAATTGCAAGGTTGTGGAAACAGCCCAAGTGCCCATCAATCCAAGAATGGATTAATAAAATGTGGTATATGTATACCATGGAGTACTATTCAGCTCTAAGAAACAATGGTGATATAGCACATCTTATATTTTCCTGGTTAGAGCTGGAACCCATACTACTAAGTGAAGTATCCCAAGAATGGAAAAACAAGCACCAGATATATTCTCCAGAAAACTGGTATTAACTGAGTAGCACCTAAGTGGACACATAGGTACTACAGTAATAGGGTATTGGGCAGGTGGGAGGGGGGAGGGGGGTGGGTATATACATACATAATGAGTGAGATGTGCACCATCTGGGGGATGGTCATGATGGAGACTCAGACTTTTGGGGGGAGGGGGGGAAATGGGCATTTATTGAAACCTTAAAATCTGTACCCCCATAATATGCCAAAATAAAAAAAAAAAAAACGAAAAAGAAAAAAAAAATAAAAAGCTTGGTAAATAACTATTAATAATAAGCAGTTAAGATGAAAAAAACCTTGTCTTAAAGATTTGGAAAAGCAACATCAAAAAGCTGAGAGTACACATAGCCTCTACCCTCTCAAGATAACTGTGTTACACATCAAGAAAATCAGTGTGATCATGGAAACTCAGATCTCCAAAAAGATCTAATTATTTCCGTTTTTAGACTGTAAGCTCTGTAGGGCAGAACTATGTTTACATAGTGCCAGGCTTACAGAAGATGCTCAATAGATATTAGATGAATTAACAAATATGGTTCAAGGTATAACCAGTAAATGGCAAAACTAGAAATAAACTTTAGGCTAACTTTAGTATATCCTATACATCATCTACATTAAATTATTAGTCATATACTTGGTTTGTCAATCCAAGATGAGTACTGTAGCCATCATAAGATAGTTAACAAGATTCTGCCTCTGTGCCATTCTCTGGTTCTCCAGAACCAGAAAAATCAAGAAAAGTCTTGTCATGATTATTATCTCATTTGAACCACCCTGGAATGAATGTCATATAGATAGGATTAGAGCCTTATTTTTTTAGCTGATGAAATGCCTTACAGAAAGGAGATAATTTGCTCAAATTAACCCAAGAGTCAACAACAGAGTTAGGATTCTGTCTGGTAAGGTGGACTACATGTTTTGCTAAAACAAGTTGCTCCTCTTGCATTAAAGGAATGCTCCAGATGCACTGATGGGGGCCTGATCCTAAGACTCTGTTTTTGAGTTATCTCCCTGTCCAGACTCTGTTCCTTTCTACTCAAGTAAAATTCTAGTTCCCACTCTCTGCAGATCTCACATTTGGTCCATTTACCGCATTGTAGCCTGAAACCTCGATATGGACATATGGTCTTATGTTCAGCCAGGACATAGTGATACAGCTGTACTAATTACCAAAATATTGAAATATTTCTATCCCAATCTTAAATAGTGGCTGCCTAGAGCCCCTCTGAATGCTTCATGATCCAGTAACAACCAGGCTAATGCCTGGTACAGCAGAGGGCTTCCAGGTCTTGCTCCCACCTTTTCTGATTGGTTGATGGCTGCGCCATACTAGTTGTTAAATATTTTTAATATCTCCTCCTCTACCTATAGTCATACCTTTTCTGTTCTCTAAACTTTGGCTTAAAATTCTTAACTCTGATCTTAGCTACACCCTAGTGATAGTGCTTATATACCCCTTTTGCCTGTATCATCTATTTTCTTGTTTTTCTGTCCCACTAGCTATACCCCAATTACTTAACCTGGCTTCTGGTTTTAGCACCAGTCCTGTGCTACACATTATTTCCATGCCTACGCAAGACATTTAAACAATAAAAGGCACTGATAACATCTGAGGGAGACTAAATAAAGTCCATTATGTTTCTTTTAGCACTAAACATTCTAATTGTTTATGGATATAAAGAAATAGATTAGGACTAACCAAGTCTACAAACTGAAACATTATCCAGAAGTACAAAGAACACATACAGATGGATAATGAAAAAACATTTGTTACTTATCAAATGTTCCTGAACTAACAGCACAATTTTATCAAACTTTCTAAAATAATTTTCAAACTAGGGAGTAGAGAAATACAGTTAATGGTTCTGACCAAAAAGAAATTAGAATATTTAAGATGTATATACACTGCTAAGACAGTTCTCATTAGGGGAAACAAATTGCTACTATGTTAATATGCATATTTAAATGTAGAAAGTTAGCTTTTCAGTCATCCATAGGGGAAAAGATAGTCAGGATACTGGATATCTTTGAATGGCAAATAATCAACATACTCATTGAAAGATGGTAGAGTCCAGAGGGGACACAGAAAAGTGTGAGACAGTACCATACTTAAGGAGTTCATCTGTCTGAAGAGGTAAGGTTGTTATATTTGAAATGTTGATCAAAAAAATACAGTGTAAATGTATGGCACAGGAAGTGCATGTCACAGGAATTCAGAAGAGAGCTATTACTGTGGGTACAGTGTTTATAGTAATAAGTGGGCTTTGAGTCCAGTCTTGAAGAGGCACAGAGACTGAAAGGGCATTTGAGACAAGAGCAAGAGGAGAAAGAACAACAGAAATACATCTGACACCTCGAAGTGGCAGTGAGCTGACTAGATGAGTTGAAACCCAGGGCTTCCCTTGAGTTAAGCTGCAAAGATAAATTGTAGGGGACAGGGAAGGTATTTATCAGCATAAGATACAATGGAATAAAATTATAAATATGTTGTTTTGGTGGCAATAAAAAATTCTTTAAGGAAACAGGCTAAAATGTGGAAAGTCAATCAAGAAAAATTAGGTACTTTTTTCTAAAGCCAGAAGACACTGGTTAATTTAACCACGGATGGCCACAAGAGGGCAGACAAGACAAAGCTCACTGTGGCTGAGCTGGAGAAAGCAGTGCATCCACAGAAAATAGTAAGAGAAAACATTATCTGTTATTGAGAGACCATTTTCAGTGCCTTTAAACTTGGACAGAGCCTTTGGCTAGCAGACCAGCCTTTCACAGAATATCTTTCTGTGATATAAAATGCTTCTTAATTGCACAATGGACCAGTGGAAAAATTATGCTTTGGGAATCTGGCTCAGCTGACAGGTACATGTGCTAATACATGGCAGGCATACCTGGAATGCCAACAACAGCACTCATCATTGGCTACCTTACTTCAATCTTCCCCACCCATCTCAGGCACATCCTAACCACTACCCAAGCCAACACCCTAACTATGTGTATAATATCTGGACCATGATGTTAATTTAGGTTCTCCTTTTCCTTTTGGCCAACTGGGGAAGTTGTTGATGTTAAAGATTCATATCAAAGTCAGAGGTAAGGCCACCAGACTGAGGTGCTGATATGTGCATCTGTCTCATCAGGCTGAGGAGCTGTCATATGGGAGGTTGGTGGGAGTCTTCAGTTCTCACTAACTAGTACACAACATGCATGTTAACACCTAAATAAAAGGGTTGAGGATTTCATCAAACTTTTGAGAAGCTATGGCTGGATTTTGCAAAGTACCATAAACTCTCTTTCTGCTTTGATCTCTTGCCAAATGTCTGTCATTAAAGATGCATGGACAATTTTATTTAGTAGGTTGACATTTATTTAGTAGGACTGCCACCAATTAGAAGTAGTTTTCCTCTACTCCTGACCAATGCTAGTATCACAAGCATTTTCTTTCTCCTGTATCTTGGAAAATGACACCATTTAGTTTCAGATACTAGGTACTTCAACTGAAGGTGAATTTGCTATCCTGAAATTCTTGCAATATTGCCAACAAGATATTTGTCTTAGACTTTGCTATCCTGTTCCCTCTATCTAGAACACTTTATTTCCCCTCTTGCTTGTCTACTTCTATAATACTTATCTTTTAATAGCGGTCTCCAACATTTTTGGCACCAGGGACTGGTTTCACAGAAGGCAATTTTTCCACAGATTGGGGGGTGGGGTGGCGGAGCTCAGGCAGTGATGCCAGAGATAGGGAGCAGCTGTAAATATAGATGAAGCTTTGCTCACTTCCTTTGTTCACCTCCTGCTGTGCAGCCCAGTTCCTAACAGGCAGCATACTAGGGGGTTGGGGACCACAGTTTTATTACACTGTAGCTTAGGTGTCCTTTTCTCCAGAGGCCTTCCTTTAAGCCTCTAAAACTGGGTTCCATGCTCTTTCCAGTGTAACCACAGTAGCTCCCTCTACAGAATTGTGGTGTAGCAATTCTCACAGTGCCTGTTTACTTGGGCTCCACATTATAAGCTTGAAGGCAAGAGCTGTGTCTTAATCACTGCTGTATACTTAGCATCCAGTGATGCTTAATAAATATTTGTTGAATGAATGACTAAAGTAAAAGAAAGGCCAAGTATTGTAGAACAGATTCTTCAACAAAGGTGCCCCATTTTCTAAAATGCTGTAGATTCAGTCTTCAAACATTATTTACTATATGATTTAAAATACAAAAAGTAGTAGTAATTCCTCAAACAAGAATATTGATAGCCATAGCCATCCCATATTTCACATTGGCAATCATTTTAGAGATTTGCACAACATAATTCTGATAGAAATACAGATGAAGGGGGCAATGTTGTCAACAATGGTCATAAATTAGTGAACTAAATTATCATCATCTTCTTTTAGAAGTAGGTTCTATTCATTTTATTTTAGGTAGTCATATCTAGCACTCTTTTTCTTTATATTAGTAACTTCTACTTTTACTTGCATCTTTAAATAAATTTCCTAAAAAATAGCTCATTAAATTCATCTATAATTTATTGTGATATATGGTTTAAAATAGAGCTAACTTTATTTTTCCCCAAATAGTTAATCAGCTATTGCAACATTATCTTGGTTATTGACCCATTTCCCCCAGCTGACTTGAAATTCTACCTTAATCATGCACTAAATATTTTCATGCACTTAGGTCTATTTCTGGACTATTTGGGTAATGTCTGCTATGATGATCTATTTATTTCTAGTACTAGCACTATGCTATTATTGGCTTATAATAGTTTCCAATATCTGACTTTGAAAATCTTATCTTCTAAATTTTAGAAGTGAGTGCCCAATTTCACCCACTTACTCTTCCAAATGATCTTCAGAATGACTGTTAGGTTCCCACCACCCTAAAAATCCCTTTAGAATTTTGACTGAATTTAGCAGGTATAATGGCTCATATCTGTTAATCCTAGCACTTTGGGAGCCTGAGTGTTTGAGGCCAGGAGTTCAAGTTTTAGAATTTTAACTGAATTAATTGCATTAAATTTTGGAACTTGGGGAAAAACTCCATCTTTTCAATATTGACTTTTTCCCATTTAGGCACATAGACTGTCTCACCATCTATGTAAGTTTTCTCTTTTGCTCTCAATAGACTACTGTGGTTTTTAAAATTTTTCAGTCCTTTGATTATTACATTTATGCCTACAAATTGTATTGTTATATCTGTGTATGAGACTTTTTTACATTATATTTTGAACTGGTTATTGCTGGCAATATAGAAAAGCTAGTCATGTTCATATGTTTATATTTATTTATAGCTATATATATTAGCTAGTTCATTAAAGTTCTAAAAATTAATCCTTTATAAATTTTTTATTTGATAAACATCACTCTTCAGACAGTAAAAATGTAAAAAGTTATTCATCAAAATAAGGTGAACAAGTGTTTCCACTCACAAATAAGACAGAAATACTTATAAATGGAATGTTTATAACCATAAATTAAGCAAATAGTTTAATGTAAATTTCACAACCTAATTCTCTACAGATTTGCATAATCTCTAGTATAAAGTACCTAAAGAATTTTATTTACTCTAGACTATTTTAATTTACATTTAGGTATATTTGTGATTCTTATATAAAAAATGGAATTATATATATCCAACATAAGACTGTTGTCAGGGAGGAAGTGGTAATACCTATCTTTAACTCTTTTTGTAGAAAATAAAAGGGTAAAAAGATCCATTCACTAAACTATGAGCTTTTTGAAACAGGGACTGTGTCTTGTCTTTATATCCTAATACCTGGCCTATAGAATGTCTTCTTGTTTTTGTTTTAACTTTATTGAGATATAATTCAGAAGTCACCTATAAAAGTATACAATTCAATTTTTTTAGTATCTTCACATAATTAAGTGCTCTTAAGTATGTATTTCTACATTTTAAAGCCATCAAATATATTCAAAACCAAAATGTATACATAGAGAGGGAAAGAATAAAAAACAAAATTTAAAGTCTAATGACAAACTAAGAAAAAGATTTTTACCATGTATAAAACAATGGATTAATAGTCTCAAATAAACAGGAAATTCTAATAAATCAATATGAAAAACACAAACATCCCCACAGAAAAATGGGCAAAGATTAGAAGCAGATAATTCACAAAAGAAATACAAATGTCCAAAAAGGAGCTAAAAATATGTTTAGCTTGATATTAAAAACCAAAAATCCAAATAAAGATGATATACCATATTTTCCCTACTAAGTCATTTAAAATAAAACAATAATGTACAATACTATAAAAGGATCAGGAAAATGGGCAATCTGCATCCAGAGCTTTAGAATTGGTCATGTTTTTGATCTTACAATTTCATATCTTAGAAATGCATTCCAATTAAAAAATCAGAGATATCTCCAAAGGTTTATGCAGACTATTCATAATAGCCCTGCCCCACCACCCCCCCCCCCCCAGTAGCTGGGACTACAGGCATGCGCCACCATGCCTGGCTAATTTTTTCTATATATTTTTAGTTGGCCAATTAATTTGTTTCCATTTTTAGTAGAGACAGGGTCTTGCTCTTGCTCTTGCGGTTGGTTTCAAACTCCTGACCTTGAGCGATTCTCCCACCTCAGCCTCCCAGAGTGCTAGGATTATAGGCATGAGCCACCAGGCCCTGGCTGTGTATAGTAGCTCTTAATCTCCTACTACAGCCATGTGAACGTGGCTTAAGTTCACAACCTTTTCTATCTTATTCAATGTCCTTTTTTATTAGAGCCCTGATTTTCATAGTGGGTTACAAGTACCTCAGGGTCATGACTCAGTGTGGTAGGGATTATTGAAGCCAAAGAATGAGTATAAAGCTTATTCCCAGAGTACCAAATTTACTTGATAGGATGTAATATTTTTATAGTAACATAAATACAGATATATTAACATTTGCATGAAACTTACAATAAACCATAAGAATTCAAATAATGGGCTCTTTTAAGCTATATACCCAGACTGCCACGGATGACCTATTCACTCTTCTGGTGGAAAGTTTTGAGGAGCATTGCAGAGGACTGCTGTATGTATTAACAACTGTAAAATCAAGCCTGTGCCTAATACTGAGCAATTAAGATGTAAGTTAAATGCTGTAGAATATAGTAGATTAATAAACATGAAGAGCAGATGAGATGCATAGGACTCCTAGATCTAATTCCTTGATCTACCTCTAAGACTGCAGGCATGTAACTTAACTTTATTAGGCTTCTGAAACAAACACCTGAAAAAGTAGATTCAGCGTTTGAAAACAAACAAACTCAAAGCCTCCAAGCCTACTTGAAGTGAGATATAAGTACTGAAACGAAGAAAAAATATGGGATCAGAAATCAGAATGTGCTCTAAATCCCAATATAAATTATGCCTCGCTAGTGATCCTTGCTAACACACAGAATATCGAAAGGAGATCAATTATTAATAGCCTTCCACAGTTAAACACTCTTGGTTTTATCTTGTTAATGAAAGTAAGTGACAGAGGAAAAAAATAATTGGCAACTTAATACAGGAAGATTTTAATTACACTTATAATCCCCATCAATGTTGACAACTCACCATATAACAAGAAACCACCTCTCCCACTAATATAGGTCTAAGTAGAACTGCATAAATACAAAATCCTGTGTAAGGGAAAGGTAAAATCTCCCGAGAGAAGCATGCAGTCATCTGAATTTCCCCTGCAATTTGTTGAAAATCTGCATCATGCGTTGTTAATCTCAGAAGCTTCTCAGCTGGGCATTCTTAAAAGTATTTATTATTTTTTATTAACTACTTCCACACTGTCTTCCTCATTCTCTCCTCCAACCTCACTCTTACTTCCCTAAGGCTCCTGTGTACCTTTCCCTTCCAATTTTGCACAAATCTCATGAAGTTCTCTTCTTGGTTTTCTTTGAATTTTATATCTTGAGATTATTTTATTTTATTTTATTTTATTTTATTTATTTATTTATTTTTTTGAGACAGAGTCTCACTTTGTTGTCCAGGCTAGAGTGAGTGCCGTGGCATCAGCCTAGCTGACAGCAACCTCAATCTCCTGGGCTCAAGCAATCCTTCTGCCTCAGCCTCCCAAGTAGCTGGGACTACAGGCATGCGCCACCATGCCCAGCTAATTTTTTTCTATATATATTAGTTGGCCAATTAATTTATATCTATAGTAGAGATGGGCTCTCTCTCTTGCTCAGGCTGGTTTTGAACTCCTGACCTCAAGCAATCTGTCTGCCTCCGCCTCCCAGAGTGCTAGGATTACAGGCGTGAGCCACTGCACCCGGCTCTTGTGATAATTTTAGAAAATATTTATGTTCCAAACTCTGAGAAAATATTGATGTGTCTCCCACCTTGCACATGCACGCACACATACACACACACACACACACATTAACAGTTTTAAAGAGAAGAAACTGTTGTAACTAACTTTTTAATATAATCCTTTTCTTCTATCCTCAGGAAGTTCATAATATATCTTATCAATGATACTAAAGGTCATTAGAATTTTGATAATCAAGCTAAATAATGATAGGAAGGGCTGGGGGTGGTGGCTCACGCCTGTAATCCTAGCACTCTGGGAGGCCGCAGCTGGAGGATCGTTTGAGGTCAAGAGTTCGAGACCAGCCTAAGCAAGAGCGAGACCCCTTCTCTACTAAAAATAGAAAGAAATTAGTTGACCAACTAAAAATATATAGAAAAAATTAGCCGGGCATGGTGGCACATGCTTGTAGTCCCAGCTACTTGGGAGGCTGAGGCAGAAGGATTGCTTGAGCCCAGTTGTTTGAGGTTGCTGTGAGATAGGCTGACACCACAACACTCTCTAGCTGGGGCAACAGAGTGAGACTCTGTCTCTAAAAAAAAAAATAAAATAAAATAATGGCAGGAAGCTTATGATGATAAAGTCATATTTTGCTAATTATCCTACATTATCTATTAGTAATATACAGCCGTTCTTCGATATCTATGGGGGATTGGTTCTAGGATTCCTCTTCAGATTTCAAAATCCAAGGATGCTCAAGTCTCTTATATAAAATGGTATAGTATTTGTATATAACCTATGCACATCTCCTTCTATACTTTAATTCATCTCTATTTATAATACCTAATGTAAATTGCTATGTGTATATCTGTCATGCTGTATTGTTTTAGTTATATTATTTTTTATTGTAGTACTGTTATTTTTATTGTTTTATAAAAAATATTTTTGATCTGTGGTTGGTTAAATCCATGGATAGAGAGGGCCAAGGGTATTCTTTAATCTAGATTATTCCCCCATACTGAACAGAACTGGGGAGAAAAAGGGAGAAATAAAGGCAAACAATAAAGGACAAGATTGGTACACCCAATAGGAAGCCCCCTCCCTTATGTACAGATTCTAATATCAATGAGAATAACTTTGAAAACATCTATCCTCATTGTCATTAGTTAAATATTTCTTCATGAGAAACTAGTACAGTCCCAAAAGGGAGTTATCTGTTTGCATAGATTCAAAGAACCAAAAAAAAGGCACCAGCAAATCCATAAAAATACAATTCCTGGAAGCAAAGGTACATATAAAAAAGCATTCCCCAGATAATATTCTGGTCAGTAAACACTTTCTCTGAGCAACTAGCAGGAAATAGTTAGTACTTGTCTAATTTCCTAAAATAGTATAACTTTCCTGACCAACAATGCCTTGAACAGCCATGAAAGGAATAACCAAGGCTATTAAGTGTTAATAAAATGAAACATTATATAATACTATATCATATATCTTAGAGTCAAATGAAAATATGGAATAAGATAGTAGCTATAAAGTGTGCCAAAGATTAAAAAACCTTCAAACTATCAAAGTAAATTGAGATGGCACACAAAATGCTTTCATGCTATTGTTTTCTGCAAGATCTAGGGGACCAACAATAAGAAAAACTAAGCATTGAAGAAAATCAGGAGAGGCTTTCACTTGTATCTGTGTATGATAAGACATGTACACACTCAATATCAGTCTGAAGTGCTTCCACAGAAACTACCATGGAACTGCATTTTTATAAAGTGATAATTTACACTTTTCATATATTTGAGAAGTCACAGAATTGAATACTTTGCTATGCACAACTACTGGAAAGTAAGCAGTCATTAATAGATAGTTATCTGGAACAATTATAAAACCTATGTAAATATATTCAGATCTGATCCTCAGCTTTTTAGGCAACTGCAATGAACACAAAACTTAATAATTAATCAATATTGGGTTCATTAATACTTCTTTCTTGGCCTATAACAAGTGAAGATTTTACAACAGTTTCATGTAAGTAAAATATAAGAAATATTTTAAAACATTTCTCCAGTGAAGTCAAATTAATCCATTTTTTAAAACCATTCTATTTTACATGAACTAGTCCTGTAACATTTTCATACCAGGGAGTTGGGCAAATAATTCAAAAGACATGGTTCTTAACCTCATATTGGTTAAAATAAAGACCAAATGACTGTAATAGTTATGTGAATAATGTAAAGAGGCAAAAATAAATGTAAACTAAAAGGTAGACCACAGACTGTAAACAACCAACTTTTGTTTCATATTTCACTTAAAAAAGCTTGTATGAGCAAATCAAGATCTGTTTCTGTACAACTCTCAACACTCTTTGATTCCTCAAAATGAATTCACCACAAAAAGACGAGGTATGATCCTTCAGACCTACATGTCCATTCATTCAAGTGTCTCTAGGCACCGTACTAGGTGTTGGGGATAAAACAGATCTAGTCTCTTCTTCAGTCTGATGAAGGCAATCAAATAGTCACACAAGCAAAAGTAAAACCACAGCTACAAATAGTAAGAAAATACTGTAGTCCTACTGGTGTTTATCAGGCATACACACTGACAGCATGACTTGGGTCCAAGCTCTTATGCTGCCTGCAATGAAAACGTTAACTCCCTTCTAGAAAGTATCCTTTGAGGCTTTCTTTCATTCCTTATCATTCATTTACGGAATAAAGCAAATTTAAATAAAATATGTCCATTGAATTTCTAATACAAAGAGTGTTACCTAAAGACTTACCTCGTAGAGAGGCCATTAATGTTGACTTTAGATTTTAGATTTCAAATTATAAAGAAGCCTATTGGAAAACTAGCTAGAAAAAGAAAAGTTTACAATACTTATGAAACACAGATTAGACTTAATTCAACCCCTTGCCACCTCTCTCTTTTCAGAGATCTTTGGACTGTGTAGCAATTTCTGCCTCGGCTACCTGGGGGAATCATCAAACACAAGAACTCTAGCCATTTCCATTTTTCTTTTCTCATATACTGTCTATAAGCATCTGAAAGAGTCCATTTAGAATTCCAAACCATTTCAAGTTACTCTTAGCATGTTATCTCAGGGAAATGCCTTAGTCAAAAACATATTTTGCTTAGATTCTCTTTCATCAAAGACTTGGTTCTTGCTTTTCAGGAAGACAAATCATGTAAAATTCAAACCTCTGATCTCTCTTAACTGGGTATGAGCTCTCCTTTCCTAAAGTCTCATTATTTCTTCTTACATTTATCTTCTTTCTTGTATTATAATTACATGTATTCTCATCTTATCCTGATTTATTAACAGTAAAGCACCTAATAGATATTCTACAAATATTTATTGAGTAACTGAGTTACTGGAGCAAATAAATTATGAAAAAAATCTAAGTAAGGGAAAAATGAATAAGCACTTTAAAATAATGGAAAACAATGGAGTATGGGAACCTCTGGTACAATATATAGCTTTTTAGAACTTAAAAACCAACCAACCACATAACCAAGGCAATAATAAGAACCAAAAGAGTATCTAAATGTGATATACCCAATAAACTTTGGAATTCATGGAAACAAGAGCTAAACAATAACCTGGGTCAAATTTGTAACTAAGTAAGGGCAAAGGTCACACTTAACATGATCCCAGATGGAATCCGAATCACCAATGCCCTATTATTCAATGCATTTGTCCATTAAATTCAAAGATGCTGCTACATCATTGTACACTAGCCCACCCCCATGTCTAGTGATATGTGACCTACCAGGTTAGTCACCTAAGATTGGCAGTTAACAAGTGTTGTACTTCCTTGACTTCATTAAATTTTAAATGGTATATATTTCTAGATACAAAAAGCTTGAGTTAAAATAATGTCATATAATCACTGAAGGAAAACTTCATATAAGCCAGGTACTCTTTTACTTTCCTTTCTTCTGGTCCTAGTTTCTCCAATCCCATGTCTATAAAAGCACCTTTAATAGACAGTATATAGCTACTGGCTTTGGAAAAAATCAACCTGGCTTTAGTTCTGCCTGAAGATCACAATGGGACCTAAGGTTGACCATATTTATCACTAATAAAATAGACTACCTAATGCTATTTGCAAAGTGAATGCAACTATACTGTGATGTTGCATCAGTATTAATAGTGAACTGAAAATTTTGCTTACAAAAATCAGAGTTTGGGAGGGATATCAGTGAGCCTGGTATTTTTTCCTCAAAAGACAATTTCAGCCAGGCATGGTGGCTCATGCCTGAAATCCCAGCACTTTGGGAGACCAGGTAGAAGAATCACTTGAGGCCAGGAGTTTGAGCCCAGCCTGGGCAACAATAGCATGACTCCATCTCTACAAAAAATAAAAAAATTAGCCAGTTGTGGTGGTGCACACCTGTAGTCCCAGCTATTGGGAGGCTGAGGCAGTAGGATCGCTTGAGCCCAGGAGTCTGAAGTTGCAAGTGTGCTATGATGGAGTACCACTGCACTCTAGTCTGGGCAACACAGTGAGACACTGTCTCTAAAAAAAATTAAAAAATAAAGACAATTTCTATCAGGTTGCCTTTGAAACTTAGCAAAGCAGAATAGATTACAATTAATGAAATTTATGCATTATTGAAAATAAGCTGACTTTCTGTGAAGGTATAGTTGCTTTAATCAGACATGTCTTTGAGGAAATTCATGTGATATATTCAAATAAACAATAGTTTCATATTTTAAAAATAGGCATTAGGAATATTAACTTTGTGACAGTTTATAAAATGAAATACAGGTACATTTCGGGCACATATGATTACAAAGTTATAGAAATGTTTCCAGAACAGTAAAAGCTGATGTCTTCCTCACCCAACTCAAGCTCTGACACCTTGTACTGGGCCAATGTACCCCTGTGTGGACGCCTCCTCATATTCCTCAGTCTCTAACAGTCCATATTGGGCCACCCTCTAATCCCTCTTACCATAGGAATTCCCTCCTCACCCAGCTCAGGCTTCACCATCCTGCTTCAGGGTATCTCCTACATGTGGATGCCCTCCTTACCCACTTGGGCTCTAATATCCCACATTGGGCCTTGGTGCCCTCCCACAGATACCTATCTTGCTTACTCCCATCTACTGGCTTTTGTACTGAATTGTTAGAAAGCTTTTATTTTTTTTTCCAATGCTTAAATCTCAAATACAAATACAGACAACTATATTTACATAGCACGCATTTACTAAGCTCAACTATGTGCAAGGCACTATACTAGGTCTAGTGGAACTATAAAGCCCTCCAAGAGCTTCTTTTCTGACTGAGGGACCCACAATACCTCTATTTTTCAGCCTCACCTAGCAAAAAATTCACCTAGAAACGGCTTAAATAATAAGGAACAGTATTTTTTTTTTTTTGAGACAGAGTCTCACTTTGTTGCCAGGCTAGAGTGAGTGCCGTGGCATCAGCGTAGCTCACAGCAACCTCAAACTCCTGGGCTCAAGTGATCCTCCTGCCTCAGCCTCCCTAGTAGCTGGGACTACAGGCATGCACCACCATGCCCGGCTAATTTTTTCTATGTATATTAGTTGGCCAATTAATTTCTTTTTTATTTATAGTAGAGACGAGGTCTTGCTCTTGCTCAGGCTGGTTTCGAACTCCTGACCTTGAGCAATACGCCCGCCTCGGCCTCCCAGAGTGCTAGGATTACAGGCGTGAGCCACCATGCTTGGCCAGGAACAGTATTATTTTGCATAAAAAAAGGACCAGAGTTGGTTAATTAAATAGCTGAACTTTTTCAAAGATGCAGTGTTTCCATCTTTCTGTTCTGCCACCCTGATTGTGTCAACATTGCGCTCGGGCTAATATGGTTCCAGGATGACTGCTACAATCATAGTTCATCACATATATCCCAAAAAACAGTCATCTGAGGAAAACAGCCCTTTTCCTGTACATCTTTTTAAGTGTAAGGAAAATTGTCCTAGAAGCCTCCCAGGTCCCAAAGCTTCCCTTCTCATCTCACTCTCCTGAACTGGATCACATACTCAGGCCTAAGCCAACCTCTGATAGACTGGGTCTAATCAGGGTTCATGGGCTGGGGCTGGGCCAGTTTTCCCTGAAGTATTTGGCTACAGAGAAGAGATGGATGCTTACCTACCTGAACAAAACTGAATTTCCTATTAGGAATGGTAGGAGAGAAGGAATATAAGGTATTCAAGCAATTGTGTATGCGACAGACAACTTTGTAGTGTAGCTGTATGCTTTACAACTTTGACTTTATATGTAATAAACATTTTGTTGTTCTTCCTGCCCCATCAATTCCTCTTCTTCTGATAATTGATTTTCTTGAAGAGAACCATCTTTTCCTACCCTCCTGAGGCGGTGGCTCACGCCTGTAATCCTAGCACTCTGGGAGGCCGAGGCGGGAGGATGGCTCAAGGTCAAGAGTTTGAAACCAGCCTGAGCGAGACCCCATCTCTACTAAAATTAGAAAGAAATTGACCAACGAAAAATATATATACAAAAAATTAGCCAGGCGTGGTGGCGCATGCCTGTAGTCTCAGCTACTCGGGAGGCTGAGGCAGTAGGATCGCTTGAGCCCAGATTGAGGTTGCTGTGAGCTAGGCTGACGCCTCGGCACTCACTTAAGCCTGAGCAACAAAGTGAGACTCTATCTCAAAAAAAAAAAGAAAAAAAAAACGAGTCCTGACAGATATAATATTTCCATGTGCATTTTCCCATGTGCACAATCAAGGACAGGTAAGAGGAAGAAAAATGTTTATTTCCATTTTAGGGTAGAGATGTTAAAGTACCCAAAAGTTAAAGGACAGATCACTAATGTGCCCTGCCCATGAGAATATGTTGCCCCTCACATAAGCTGCAGAATCCAACATAAAGAAGATTATAATTATGCATATATTGAGAAAAATACTCCCTAAAATTTTAGTGAAAAAAATTTATACATTACCTTTGAAGTCTAGAATTGAGGCGGAGGGGAGAAGAGTATATGTTTTATGTGCCTTGAACAAATAGCATTGCCTCTAATGCTCCAGTAAGGCTCAAAAAGCGTGTTCATGCCCACAGAGCTCACCACTGCCTATATTATTCACTCACTTTGCAGACTATAGGCACATTCCTTGATACTTATCTGTCAAGGGCTCTCTTAATTTTAAGGCTTCAATACTGATACTACATGGCTGCAAATCAGGCTTTTGTTCAACCTATACTTGAACCATTTCCTCCTACTTTTCTGGTTTCTCTATTTTCAGATTATAAGGCCTGGTTAGGGAGATATCATCACAGTCCTGCCCACATAAGAGGAATTGTTATGGGTAAGGCTAGAGTGCTTACATAGTGTCTGAGTTTTAAACAACTATCATTATAGACTTTGTCCTGCCACATGATATGAAATAAAGGCAACTATAATTTGGTCAGAGGTCATAGCCCTAAAAGCAGGTTTAGTTCCTGTATAGTAAACCAGGAAACACTGCTGTTTACTTCTAGCCTACAGCTTAATACTGAACTAGAATAACTACATATACTAAATATTTCAATAATCTCATTCTGTAGACAGTAGTGTTTTTAGATGTTTTCCCAAACTTCTTTTCACATGAAATATTTAGAAAAATTTAATATAGAAAAACATATTCCAAAAAAAAAAAAAAAACATATTCCACACATGTATCAATCAGTCAGATGGGCAGCAATAACATACAGCATCAAATTCTCAGTGGCCTAAAACAGCAGTCTCCAATCTTTTTGGCACCAGGCACCAGGGACCAGTTTCATGGAAGACAATTTTTCTATTGGGGGGGGGCAGTGGGAGCATGGTTTCGGTATGATTCAAGAGCATTACATTTATGTGTAGTCAAAACTCTATGCTAATGACAATCTGTATTTGCAGCCGCTCCCCAGCACCAGCATTACTGCCTCAGCTCCACCACAGATGATCAGGCATTAGATTCTCACAGGAGTATGTAACCTAGATCCCATCACATGTGCAGTTTACAGTAGGGTTCTCACTCCTATGAGAATCTAATGCTGCCACTGATCTGATAGGAGGCGGAGCTCAGGCAGTGATGACCCATGGAGTAGCTGTAAATACAGGTGAAGCTTTGCTTGCTGGCCTGCTGCTCACCTCCTGCTGCTATACAGCCCAGTTCCTAACAGGCCACAGACTAGTACTAGTCTACAGTAGCCCAGGGTTTGGGGACCACAGGCCTCATTTATGTTACACGTCCATCCTAGGTTGGTGGAGAATTTGTTCCACATTGTCCTCTCTCATCTGGACTATGGCAGAGATTGGAATATAATGAATCATGCATCAGCTCTTAAGACTTTGCGAATGTTTCTACCTAAAAGTGACAAAAATCAATTTATATTTCATTTGTCAAAGCAGTCACATGACCAAGCCCAATTCCCAAGGAAGTATAATCCTACCAGTATGAAGGAGGAGAACCAGAAATATTGGCAAATATAAATGAGTACCGCAATCATAGATAAGGATACTCTATTATGTAAGATGCTTTCAGTTACAATCCGACTTAAGAAAAACAAAAAGTAGTGGTTGCTGTAACTGGTAAATTCAGTGAAGATTCAGAAATTCAGTGATGTTATTAGCTTTTTATCTTCTGCTCTCTCTTTTTTTTTTTTTTTTTTTTTTTTTTTAAGACAGAGTCTCACTTTGTTGTCCAGGCTAGAGTGAGTGCCGTGGCGTCAGCCTAGCTCACAGCAACCTCAAACTCCTGGGCTCAAGCGATCCTCCTGCCTCAGCCTCCCGAGTAGCTGGGACTACAGGCATGCGCCACCATGCCCGGCTAATTTTTTCTATATATATCAGTTGGCCAATTAATTTCCCTCTACCTATAGTAGAGACGGGGTCTCGCTCTTGCTCAGGCTGGTTTTGAACTCCTGACCTTGAGCAATCCGCCCGCCTCGGCCTCCCAAGAGCTAGGATTACAGGCGTGAGCCACAGCGCCTGGCCTGCTCTCTCTTTTGACTCTGCTTTCTTATTCTTAGGCAGACTGCTTCCATGTGGTGGTAAGATGACCACGCACCACACCAAGCATATATCATCCTCTAAATTAGAATCCAGACAAAACAATTAATCCATTTTACCCCCTGAGAGATCTATATCAGTCTCACAAAATGATACTGATTAGCCTTGCTTGGGTCATGTGCCACCATAGTATCCAGGGAAGGAGGGTACTTTAATTGACCAGCCTGACATGAGTCTATGAGTATGTCAGTAAAAGCAAGGTCAAGTTGACCTTGACTCCTCCTTTTCTGGAGGAGTCCCTCCAGAACCACATGGAGTAAAGCAGATAAAGCTCTTAAAAGGAAAAGATACAGGCTGGCTCCGTGGCTCACACCTGTAACCCTAGCACTTTGGGAGGCCAAGGCAGGAGGATTGCTTAAGCTTAGGATTTCAAGACCAGACTGAGCAAGAGCGAGACCCCATCTCTACTATAAACAGAAAGAAATTAGCAAACAACATAGAAAAAATTACCCTGGCGGGCGGTGGCACGTGCCTGTAGTCCCAGCTACTCAGGAGGCTGAGGCAGAAGGGTCGCTTGAGCGAGTTTGAGGTTGCTGTGAGCTAGACTGATGCCTCAGGCACTCTAGCCCAGGCAACAGAGTGAGACTTTGTCTCAAAAAAAAAAAGGAAAAGATAGGAACCATACCAAAAGGTAGCAGCTATCTACCCAGAGAACTTGATTTTTTCATTTCCTTCCTCATTTCCCTCAACTCTGATGACATGTGTGAGACTAAATTCTATAAATATAAACCCATGTGGTCTTGGCTTTCATACTACAAATTGTTGCTGATGTTAAGCCAGATCAGTTGTGAAAACACACAGTAGGGAACACATATGGGTAAACCCTGGGACAAAATTCCCTTCACTTATTTTGTATAAGGCACTTCTAAATACATATCCAAGCAATTTACATGGAAATTCTCTCTTACAGGATGAATGCAACAAATTCTTTTTGAAATAACAACACATAGTAGTGCTAGGATTTGAATCCAGGTCGGATTCTTTCCTTGCCACAGAGGCAGAGACTGAAATAGTAACAGGCATCAGATTACTAGCTTCCTAAAGCCATCGATTTTTGTTTTTGTGTCTTAAGCAACTAAAACAGTGCTTGGCACATACTAAGTAGGTGATGAAGAAGCCCAAAGATTAAGTTCTTTTTCCTATTTTTTTCGTACCGCATAGAAATCTCTAAGACATACGCCAGGGACCACACGTTTTTGGGCAAACTGCACATTATTTAAATCACTATAACTACAGTGAAAAAAGAAAATTCATGAGCGGTCCTTAACAGATGACATGCGAAACAAGAGAAAATTCAGAGAAAACTCGTGAGCAGTCCTTAAGGTGTTAAGTAATACTCAACAGCAATAAAATAAACTTGGTTTTCCCACTTTGTCATTCTTCTAAAATTTGGATAAATTTCCACAGAAAAAAATGCTCAATTTCCAGGAAGTTCCAGGTAACACACATTGTGACTTGGTACATTTCTCACTACAGCTTTTGAAGCTGAGCAGGACAAACACAAAGGAAGAAAGAACACAGGTTAATTAAAAACAACAACGAAAAACAGCCAGAATGAACGACTAGAGAAAAAAAACAACATAGCTACACCATCTGTAAATGAATATTTTTCTAGATCAATAAAAGCCCACACCACTTTAGATTTTAGTAGTAATGCTATATAATTATTTAATCATTTAAAAAAGATAGTTACATATGGTAGAACCTCTGTTTATCTTCCTGTTATAGCTTGGAAAGCCTTATTTCTAGCCAATTCTTTTCTTTTCTAACACCCTCCCCACTGCCAGAACAATTTAGCTGATGCTTTTGGGTCTTCACTTAAAGTCTAAGTGTCAGAAAAGGCAGCTATGCAGGTGGAATCATCGTGTTAGACCGAATAAACAAGATACAAAGCTCACTTGTATTTTAAAAAATAAACGTATTCACCATTTTGGAATCAACTCATCACAGGAAATCTATGAAAAATTCAGTAAGTTAACTTGACTGCAATGAATTTTCACTGACTACATAAGAAACTTAATTTTTCTTTCTGTAGCACTTGGTAGCAAAACTCCCTTTACAATCCTGCCCTCTCATATTCTTAAGCTATACAACAAATTTAAACACAAGGCAAAGACTTTCAGGGCAGGGTCTGAATCCATTGTGAATTTTTACAATAGATTCCCATCCACTAAAAACTTTCCAAGATTCTTACAGAAAGATGGCATGCTTTATCCCCTCTTCCTAATTCCACAAAAATGGATCGAAGGTAGAAATGTATGTGTTAGAGAACAGGCTAAAGATAACAAAAGTCAGACAGTGAGAATCCTGTAAGCAAGTGATGTGGCAAACTTTAAAGCAAAAGAGAAAACACATTTTCTGTGTACTCATTCCTTAGAATATATTAAATCAGAAGATGCCAGTTTCCAAGCCTAGAATTACATCTCAATGAATGAAGAAATCAATGGTATTTAAATCTTTTGTAAAGCCAGAACCATCTATTTTGGAAAAGCAGTTTTTGGGGAGACATTATTAACATTTCAAATGCTGTCACCAATTAACCTTGATCAACCTGAAGCTTTGCTCAGCAGTATAATTATACATATTAGTTACCTAGTATTGTGGGAAACAAAGAGACACATAGACGTTACCAAGCAACTAACTACATTCTGTTGAGTTTCCTGCAAGTGACAGAACCCTCTCATTGGTATTTATGAAAAGCCAGTTTCAAAGCAAAACTACAGCAAGGGTTAAATTAAAGCAAGCAACCCTTTCTGAGCTCCCATTTACATCTCCAAATGACATTTGTAAAATTAAAGCACATATGTAATGTTTCTCTACCATTTGATGAGATTAGATTCCTAAATTCCAGTAATGGTGGCTAGACTAGTCCACATATGACCTTATGTATAGAAGAATGGGTAGTTCTGAGAAGAACATCTGAACCTTTCACGAGATTGTTATATTGCAACAGTAGCTAACATTATTAAAGGCAAGACCTTATCTAAGGGCTTTACAGGCATTATCTCATTTAATCTTCACAATAACCCTGCAAAATAGGTATACTATTTATTATTTTCACTCTTTGGATAAAGAAATTGAGACTTAGAGAAGGAAAATAATCCAGGGTCACACATTCTTTGCCACCAACTCATACTGACTTTCTGTCAACTTCCCTTTTATTAAGAGCTCCATCCCCTGACAAGTGAGTTAACCAAACCAAATCACAGAAATATGAAGACCCAACTGTCTATGGCTAAAATAAATAAATAAATAAATGTACATAGGCATAACACCAGAAGCAAAGTAGAACTTCCTTCTACTACCTATATTCACACTTCCTTGACTGAACACTAAGTCTTAAGGGTATGACCTTAGCTTCTATTTCTTGTATATATGGTTACCTTTCACTCATTATTCTTTAACAAATATGTATAAAGTACTTCATATGTACCAGACATACTGGTTGTTGGGGATATGGTGGTGCTGATATATCAGAAGCCCATTCATCATTCAGAGTACAACTCAAAATACCAGTTCCCCAAGAAAGCTTTCCCTTGATCACTAACCCTTACTCTCCTTTTCTCCCAAACCAGTTCAAGTATATTTTCATAGTATGATGTACTTTCCATTTTACAGAATTTATTATAATTTTAAAATTCATTGCATAATTAGCTGTTTAATGCCACTCTCTCCACTAGAATGTAAGTTTCAAAGGAAAGAACTATGTTTGTCATATGCACCACTATATCCCCAGCAACCAGCCTAGTGTCTAGCACATATGAGATACTCTGTACATATTTGTTTAAAAAATAGATGAGTGAGGCACATGCCTGTAGTCCCAGCTACTCAAGAGGCTGATACGGGAAGATCATTTCAGCACAGGAGTTCGAGGCTTCACTGTGCCACTCTACTCTGACTGGAAAACAGAGGGAGAACCTGTCTCTTAAAAGAAAAAAGAGAATTATGAGTGAAAGGTAACTATATATACAAGAAATGGAAGCTAAGGTCATACCCTTAAGACATACAGGCCAGGAAAGGAAGTATGAATGCAGCCAGGGAACGAAGTACTCAGGCCAGTTCTGCTCTGCCTTTAGTATGACAGAAGTATAGAACCAGACCAATAGAGACCATGAATGGGGAAGTGCTTTAAAGCATGACAATGAGATAAAGGCTGATCATAAGTCTTCAACATAACTTTGCATGGTAGAATTTAAATTATTACTACACAGTAAATCACATTTGGCTAATGTACCAGTGGATTTTAATTGATATTTACTTGTTATATAGAGCTTATAACAAGAAGGGCCATAAATTCTGGATTCCAGAATTGTTTAATATAGTCATGGCTGCTCTGCAGCTCACCTTTAAGGCATCTAAAATGGCCTGAGTGAAGGTCTCCTTAGTGTTAAAGAAACTTCTTGAGAAGGAAATAAAAGTTAAATATCAAAAATTTAGAAAGAAACCTTTCCCAAAGATCACTGAACACATCTACGGACATAACTTGTACATTAATCAGTTTTAAGGCTCTTCAGAGTAGTCTGTAGCAATTCAGATTTAAATGGTAATGGAGAAAAGGTAGAGAGATGTGTATGATAAAAGCCTCTTTCTCTCCTATATTAGCTTAGGGCAAATACAACATTTGCTATTCTCTCATTTTTATTTTATTTGGCTATTTTTATTTTTTTTTAGATATAGGGTCTTGCTTTGTCACCCAGGCTAGAGTGCAATGGCACGATCACTGCTCATTATAACCTCAAACTCCTGGGCTCAGGCAATCCTCCTGCCTTGGTCTCCCAAAGTGCTGGGATTAGAGGCATGAGCCACCACACCCGGCCTATCCTCTCATCTTTAGGGTTACAAGTAAGAGATTTTAATCTAGAGGTATGAACTTGCAGAATCCTGGATTACTTTATTTTTAAAAATCTTAAGTGAATAAAAAAAAATCTGACTCTAAAATATAAATAAGACAACATTGACACTCCAAAAGCTCTCATCTCCTTACACCCAAATGAAACTGTTTAAGGGCTTTTCTGTATTTTGATTCCTCTTTTGTTATTTATTTATATATAGTTTTTATGTAGTTGTAACTGAAGTGTATATTTTGTTCACTTTTTAATTTGACATGTCAAGCAAGGAATGGATTATTCTCTTATGCCTGTACCTAATAAACACATCTACTCAGTTATCACACTTACCACATTGTATTTCAATTATCTTACTTATATATTTGTCTGTCTTTCTAGGCTGTAGGATTGAGGATAAGAGCTGTCTTTTTCTTTTAAAGTAATATTTATGGAATGAATAAATGGAGTGTGGCTATGAAATTTTATTCTACTCTCTCCTTTTAATTCATTTTAGTATTTTTTAAAAGTAGGAAACACATACACATGGCACAGAATTTTTAAAACTACAGTATAATAAACAAAAGAGTAAGTCTCCATCTCACATCTGTTCCCAGTCAACTAGTTCTTTACAAAAAAAATTACTATTTAAAATTTTTATGTATATTACCAGATATAGTCTAAGCATATTTAAGGATCTAAGTGTATTCTTCTTTACTTTTTTTCCACAAATTTTTACACAAATAATATATATACTGCTTTACACCTTGGTATTTTCATTTAACAATATCTCTAGGATATAATTACATACCAGTTCATATGGAAATATCTTGACATTTTAGATGTTTCTAATTTTTTGCTGTTACAAATGATGATTTTTTAATATTACAAATAATGTTGCAAATATGTATAATTTCACACATGTAAGAATATTTCTGGAATATAAATTTTTTTTTTATATTTTTATTTTTTTGAGACAGAGTCTCGCTTTGTTGCCCAGGCTAGAGTGAGTGCCGTGGCGTCAGCCTAGCTCACAGCAACCTCAAACTCCTGGGCTCAAGCAATCCTCCTGCCTCAGCCTCCCGAGTAGCTGGGACTACAGGCATGCGCCACCATGCCTGGCTAATTTTTTCTGTATATATTAGTTGGCCAATTAATTTCTTTCTATTTTATAGCAGAGACGGGGTCTCGCTCTTGCTCAGGCTGGTTTCGAACTCCTGACCTGGAGCAATCCACCCGCCTTGGCCTCCCAGAGTGCTAGGATTACAGGTGTGAGCTACCATGCGTGGCCTGGAATATAAATTTCTACTACTAAAATTTCTGGAGCAAATGTTATGGGCATCCAGAATTTTGATAGATATTCCAAATTGTCCTCCATGGAGATTATTTTAATTTACACACCACCAACAGTATAGGGCAATCCCGCTTCACTATACCCTGCCAACATGATATCAAACTTTTTTGATTTCGCCAGTCTCAGAGGTAAAAAATGGCATTAGTTATGAAGACTACAGAGTATCTTTCCATATGTTGAAGAGCAATTTGTATATCTTTTTTCTATGAAAGTTGGTTAACTTCTTTTGCATACTTGGTTTCTGATCTTTAAAAAATATTATAAGAATATATTATGTAGTATAGAAATTAGCTTTCTCCTCTGTGTTGAAAGTCTTTTTCCTACCCTGCTGTGTGTCTTTTTACTTTGTTTGTAGGATCTTTTAATGTAGAATTTTTTGACTTTATGTACTTGAATTTATCAATATTTTCTTTCATGATTTCTTGGTTTTGTGTCGTATTTAAAAGGGTCTTCCTTATTCTAAGATTGTAAAAAAATTTCTCCTATATGTTCTTCCTTGTAGTATCAATTTTTTTTACATTTAATTCTCTTATCCATCTGTAATTTATTTTGTCAGAGATAGAAATGCAACTTTATTTTTTCTATTTATTTACTTTTTTCACTTAACATTTCAAATATAATTTCTCATGGAACTATATAGTTTTATTTAAGCTTTTTACCTAATACCTTTTCACTTAATACCTTTATTAAGTTGTTACCATAATTTACTTAAGCATCTCCTCCTACAAATTACTAAACATATTCATTAAAATTTTAGTACATATACTTTTCAAAGGGTTTGAATATTATTGTAACCCCTGACTAAACTTTCAGATCGCCAGGATCAAGCCAATTTATAATCTTCACTAATACAATCAAGTAAGATATATATACAAATAATGATACATGAATCCTTCCAGACATAAATTTACACTAGGCATTATTCAGATCTAAACAGTTAGGATAGTAATCCAGAGTCAGAAAAACTGCATCAGCAGAATTGCATTCCAATTCTGCTGACCAGCTGACCAGCTGACCAGCCTAAGAATTGTTGGTATATCCTTAGAGGGAAGAGAGCAAGTGAACAGATTCTTCTGGAGCAAACAGCAAGTCAGAGGGACTCTGTTAGAAAACCCTAAAACAGTAACGTGGCCAAACAAACATCGCACTGCACTCAGAAGACCGCAGCATTTAAATTCAAGGTTGTATTTCAATGTTCACCTCTTTCCAAGGGCAGGATTTCCCTTCTTCCCACATTCTTTCCAGGCACAGGGAGGTCCTCTAGCCATCACCTAACACTCCCTAATCAGCTTCTTCCATGAGTAGTCATCTCCTTGGCTCCTGGGTCAGGACCTGCATGTTCAGTTCAAGTAAAGCCAGGAAATGAGATATTGATCCAAAGTGGAACTTCCGGTCCCAGTCCATACACGCCAGGAAGGCACTTCCTCATGTAAAAAATGCACCTGTGCAATTATAGTGGATTTTCAGCTTCTTTGAAGCTGCATCTATCATTTACTGAAATTCATACACTGCCTGTAACCCTTTCTGCTCTTTCCCTGGTCCCTGCTGCCTCCTAGAATTCTCTTTAAAGAAGCATTTTAAAAGAAGACAGGATTCTTTTTAAAAAATTATCTTATTATAATTTATTATTTATAAATTTTGTGCTGTCCCTTCTGAAAATCTGGTACAGTGTCATGGTGTGAATGCTGATATGACCAGAGATGAGATTCACGACCCTGGGGTGGATTCCAAGCGCATGTCTGACAGGCAATATGGCCTGGTGAGCACAGCCTTAGGAATCAGACTTACACCACTTACTAGATATGTGATCCTAAGCAAATCCCTAACTATTGTGAACTAAAATATCACCACATTAGAGAGGCCCATCTTGACTATTCTTTATCTAAATGGCTATTTCTGCCTTGTTATTGTTAATCCTTTTTTTTTTTTTTTTTCAGAGACAGGGTCTCACTCTGTTGCCCAGGCTAGAGTACAGTAGTGCAACCATAGCTCACTGCAACCTCAGGCTCCTGAGCTCAAGTGATCCTCACACCTCAGTCTCCTGAATAGCTAGAACTACAGACATGTACTACCACACCCAGCTAATTAAAAAAATTTTTTTATAGAGATGAGGTTGCCCAGGCTGATCTGGAACTCCTGGCCTCAAGTGATCCTCCAGCATTAGCCTCCTAAAGTGCTGGGATTACAGGCTTGAGCCACCATGCCCAGCGTTCTGCCCTGTTATTCTTTTTTTTTTTTGAGACAGAGTCTTGCTTTGTTGCCCAGGCTAGAGTGAGTGCCGTGGCGTCAGCCTAGCTCACAGCAACCTCGAATTCCTGGGCTCAAGCGATCCTTCTGCCTCAGCCTCCTGAATAGCTAGGACTACAGGCGTGCGCCACCATGCCCGGCTAATTTTATATATGTATATTAGTTGGCCAATTAATTTCTTTCTATTTATAGTAGAGACAGGGTCTCGCTCTTGCTCAGGCTGCTTTTGAACTCCTGACCTCGAGCAATCCGCCCGTCTCGGCCTCCCAGTGCCCTGTTATTCTTTACTGTCTCCATTTGTATTTTCTTAAGACTATCACATTTTATAATTGAATACTTATTTTTTATTATGTCTTCCCCAGTGGGCTGTAAATTCCATAAGGGCAGGGTTTACTTTGTCACTGAATATCCATTGCTTAGCATGGCACCTACTACAGAGTAGACTCAAATAATAGTGGAATAAATTAGTTCAGTTTTCTCACCTCTAAAAACAGGGATAAGTAACACTACTGACATCAGAAATGTAATGTGAGATACTACATGTAAAAACATTTAGTATAGAGCCAGGCACATGATTAGTGCTCAACAAATGTTAGCCATTTTTTCAATCTTACATAGTTCTCAGCAAATCATAGCCTTTGTAACTCAACTTTCCTAATTGTAAAGTAAGAGGAAAACCTTACTGCCAAAGCACGTTGTGAGATTAGAGAAAATGTACAAAAGGCACCAGGAGTGACTCAGAAGATAGGATCCACTGAGATTAAGAATTTGTTAAATTTCCAACTCTCTCATGACATTTGTTTTAATCAGGGCCATCCACTGCTCTCTCCAGGGTTAGCAGTTTTTGCATAATAGTTCTGAAATTACAGTTTCACCAGGACTCCACCCCAAGCACTGAGAAAAACAGACATCCAAGAGACAGCAAACTAGGGTTGAGAAAGACTGTGCTTGAGTTCAATAGTAACAGCATTCTAGAAATTCATAGAAAGAATAGAGAATTAATCTGGCTATAAAATACCCCAGTGATATATCCAATTTCCAGTGATAAATACCATCTTACCTCCTAAAACATAAACCTGATTATTAAGCTAACTCATCCTTCCCTACATTTCTAACCATAGTGTGTCTTTACAATATTCCAAATTCAGTCTTTAGATGCCACCAAATCTGTAATGTTATAATTCTTCTCCATGGAATTACTTTTCCCCCTGCTCCTTTTTCTTTCTGGTAGACAGGGGGGGTCTCACTTTTGCTTAGGCTGGTCTCAAACTCCTGAGCTCAAACAAACCTCCTGGCCTCCCAGAGTTGCTAGGATAACAAGTGTGAGTTACCATGCCTGGCCTCTAAGGAATTTCTAAGAATTATGATTTTTAACTCTGATCTCAAACTCCTGACTTTAAGCAATCCTCCCACCTCAGCCTCCCAGAGTGCTAGGATTATAGGTGTGAGCTACTGTGCCTAGCCTATGATTTTCTACTCTGACTCCATAATCATCTATGGACCTTTGTAAAGAATAAAGATGTTGAGCCTCATCCAAGATGTACTGAATGAGAAACTTCCTAACTTGAGACTTAAGTTCCTATATTTTTTTAAAAACTTCACAGAGTATTCTTGTGCAAAACCAGAGTTGAGAAATATCATTCCACTTGCCCCTGACCTCTTAGCACCAAAATAACAATATTATATTAAAGGGCAAAGGCAATTTAGCATAACATTAAGAGTTCAAACTGGGAGTGTCAGGCAGACTTAGTTGTCACTACCAGTATTGTCACATACCTTAGGCAAGCCTGGTTCCATACCTTTAAACAGAGACTTTACCTCTTTAATATTTTAAACAGAAGTATTTACCTCAAAGACTTGGATTCAATACTAAATTGTATAAAAAGCATTTAGCACAATGTCTGTCACATAGTAAATGCTCACTAAGTTGTCTTGCTCAGTCGCCCCTTCCAAAGTGTTTTTCCCAAACTCTAATCTTAAAAAGTCTGTATAACTTATTAATGAAAAAAACCTACAAATCCTGCAAACAGGATTCCTGCTCTCCCAAATCAAAATAAGAGGAAAGTGGGTCTTGCCTCAGATTATGGAAGATAACTCAGCTAGTTGGAATTTTTATTTGGTTAATTTTGCATATTAGGCTAATGCTCCTGGTTTCTGCCTACAATGGTTTCACTGCCACATTCTGCATTTTTACATGCCAGATGTCTCAAAAATATGACTCCTGTGAAAAGAGGGACCAGAAGCCAGACCAATATTTGTATTGTGTGTATTATATTTGTGTTCCAGCACAGAAAAGCAAGGTGTGTCTGAAGTATTATTTTTAGATTTCCTAGCTAAGGCATTAACTATGTGCAATTTGCAAATAAATCACTATGCTAGGAGCTATGGGTAATATGGAGATGTATAAGAGAATATTTCTGGTCTTTAAATAGCCATTTTATGAATTTAAGGAATGTATTTTAGAAGTTGCCACAAGTTAGTCATGCCACAGCCATATTAGGGGATGGTGAAGAAAATGAAAGATGGTCAGGATGTCCACTCCTCTTTCTCTCCAGAGCTAAAGTATGGACTTCATTGTGCCTGCAGACAACAGTGGTACTGCCCTGACTCTCTTGATGATGCAAGGGAATTCTACAACTGCCCCAGCTCTCTATTAAGCACAGATAATGTGCAAAGCCTTCTAGGAGTGCTTTACATAAATTAGGGAGGGTCCTCTAAAGAACATAGCTTGATGCCTACATCAAAACCATATGGTCAAGAGGTCAGGATAGTGATTATTCCTGGGGGGTGATGGCTGGGAGGGTGGGTAGTGACTGGAAGAAGGCAACAGGGAAGCTGATAAAAGGGCGACTCAGGGGAAATAGTAATATTCCCTTCCTTTCCTCCCTTCCCTTCCTTCCTCTCCTGCCCTTCCTTTCTCCCCCGTTCCCTTCCTTCCCTTCCTTCTCTCCCTCCCTGTCTCCCCTCCTCTCATTCCTTCCTCCCTCCTTTTCCTTTCCTTCCTCCCTTCCCTTCCCCTTCCTCTCTCCCTCTCTCTTTTGAAACAGGGTCTTGAATGCAGTAGCATGATCATAGCTCACTGCAGCTTCAACTTCCTCGGCTCAAGTGATCCTCTCCCTCAGCCTCCTGAGTAGATGGGACTACAGGCATGCACTACCATGCCCAACTAATTTTTTTTTTAATTTCTTGTAGTGACAGGATCTCTTTTATGTTGCCCAAGCTGGTCTGGAACTCTTGGCCTGAAGTGATCTTTCTGCCTTGGCCTTCCAAAGTACCATTTCTTGATCTGTGTTTGTGTAAACATCAGTTTGTGAAAACTCATCAAGTTATACAGAAAGGTACACTTGTTTATTTTGATAAAAGTATAATATACAAAATATAAAGCATTCTTTAATTCTTTTTGTTTCACTCTAGTCTCCTAGCAGTGTTGACACAGGAAGTATAAGTTTTTATACTCTTCCATAAGGTATGGAAAACTTTACCCTTCATTGACATAAGTTTATAGCGGATTTAGATTACCTAATTTCAGTGTCTTGCTTCTCTTTTAACAAAAAACCTAGCCATAAATTTCACTGAACAGAATTCTGTTGTACCTGAATAATCAAATACATACAGTCAACTCTTAAAATTCTACTTAATCTCACATTTCATCTGCTCTTCAAGGAAACAGATGTTAAAACATTGCAGATTAGATTTCTGATTTGGAGGGGCAAAAATTAAACCAGTTAAACCAGTGTTCTTAACTCTTAATTCATATTAGAATAATCCTGGGAGCATTTAAAAAATACCAATATGAGGGCCCCATTCACAGAGATCCTGATTTAACAGGATGGGTGTGAGACCCTATTATAAATTATTTTAAAAGGGCTAGGTGCGATGGCGCACACCTGTAATCCTAGTACTTTCAGAGGCCAATGTGGGAGGACTGCTTGAGGCCAGGAGTTCAAGATAAGTCTGGGCAATATCAAGACCTGGACTCTGCAAAAAAATAGAAAAACTAGCCAGGCATGGCAGCATGCATCTGTAGTTCCAGCTACTCAGAAGGCTGAGCCGGGAGAATCCCTTGAGGCCAGGACTTTGAGGTTGCAATGAGCTATGATGACGCCACTGCACTGTAGCCCAGGTGACAGGGCGAGATCCTGTCTCAAAAAAAAAAAAAAAATTTTTTTAAGTCATGGAGTCATTCTGACATGTAGCCACCATGAGAACCACTGACTTAAGTTAGGCTAATTTCATAAACAGTCTTTGGGCCAGGCACACCTATAGTTTTAGCACTCTAGGAGGCCAAGGTTGGGAGGATGACTTAAGCTCAGAAGTTCGAGACCAGCCTGAACAAGAGTGAGACCTCATCTCTACTAAAAATAGAAAAATTAGCGGGCCATAGTGCATGCAGCCCTGTAGTCCCAGCTATTCAGGAAGTTGAGGCAAGAGAATCACTTGAGCCCAGCAGTTTGAGGGTGTAGCGAACCACGACAATACCACTGCACTCTGTCCAGAGCGACAGAGCAAGAGACTGTCCCCCTCACAAAAAAGTCTTCATATCCAAGATTACTACAAATCTCATTTTTCCTCAAATAAGTCCCTCAAAAGGATAAGATTTCTAAAAAGAAAATTATTTCTCATAATAATAATTCTAGGATAAAAGAGTTGAGCTATGCTTTCTTACATCTTACCTTGGAACAAAGTAAAATAAATTTAACATCACAAGAGGCTTCCTACCAGATTAATAACTTGGATCAGACCTCTTCCAAAGAAAAAAATGAAAATATTGTTCATGATAAAGCTATGTTTTGTCACTAGCAACATTTTTTCCTTCCTTGTCTGACCACGCACCCTCCTAAGGAGCAATCTCCCTACTATGCAGCAGAGGTGATCCAGAAACAATTCAAATTAATACTGAATTCCCATGGGACAGCTGTTTGCTGTTGGCCAACTGGCCATTTGAAACTCATAATAAAACTCATCTCCTTAGTTCAAAGAACTAAAAATACAACTACCATTTGATCCAGCAATCCCAATATTGGGTATTTACCCAAAGGAAAAAAAGACACCTACACTTGGGTATTTACAGCAGCACAATTCACAACTGCAAAGATGTGGAAACAACACATAGACCCCTCAACAAGTGAGTGGAGTAATAAGATGTGGTATATGTATATCATGGAGTACTACTCAGTTGTTAAAAAACATGATGAACTAATACTTCTTGTATTAACCTGGATGGAACTGGAGACCATTCTTCTAAATGAAGCAGAACAAAAATGTAAAAACAAACACCACATGTATTCACCATCAAATTGGAACTAATCTATCAACACTTATGTGCACATATGGAAATAACATTCATGGTTATTCATGGAAATCAAGCAGGTGGGAGGGGGAAGGAGGAGATAGGTAAATTCGCTCAGATACAATGCACGCTATCTGGGTGATGGGCACACGTATAACTGCTCAAATGGTACAAAAGCAATTTATGTAACCAAAACGTTTATATCCCTATAGTATTCTGAAATAAAATTTAAACATAAATAAATAAAATTATTTAACAAAGGAAAACAAATTTTCCTTTTCTTTCCCTGTTTGTACTTATGTATAATAAATATAAAAATGAAAGGCACTTCTGCAAATGAGTCTGAAAAAATAGAAAATGCACATGGTACAGAGAACAGAAAAGAGGGTAAATACAAATTATCAGAAATGACCAGATGTGCTTGCTGTCAGCCTATACTCTAGTGCCACTCTCCACCCATACAATGATTTGTAATCATTGTATCTGTACATTCACCTACTTATTATTTTTTCTTTTTCTTTTATTTTTTAGAGTCTCACTTAGTTGCCCAGGCTAGAGTGAGTGCCGTGGCGTCAGCCTAGCTCACAGCAGCCTCAAACTCCTGGGCTCAAGCGATCCTTCTGCCTCAGCCTCCCGAGTAGCTGGGACTACAGGCATGCGCCACCATGCCCAGCTAAGTTTTTCTATATATATTAGTTGGCCAATTAATTTCTTTCTATTTATAGTAGAGACAGGGTCTCACCCTTGCTCAGGTTGGTTTCGAACTCCTGAACTCAAAGGATCCGCCCGCCTCGGCCTCCCAGAGTGCTAGGATTTACAGGCGTGAGCCACCGCGCCCGGCCTATTTTTTCTTTATAAGAATTTTGACCTAGAGACAGAACCTACTAACCATCTTGTTTGTGATTACAATCTCTAGATAATTACAATGACCAAAGCAGTTTTCTCCTCCTAAGTGTAGTTTTCTTTTCCGAGCTAACGAATCATCACTGTTTTGATCATCCCATACATCACATTCCAAGATTTAAAACATATAAAACAGGATATTTCAGAAGAATACTGAGGATTATAGTCCCTTCTCTCTTTAATCCATAAGGATTGCTACTCCACAGCAGCCCTTGAATTAGAGTTTTCCTTGGTGCTGATAACTTTCTAAAATGCTAAAATCCTTCACTTGAACTTACTATAGTCAGGCTCAATATTCTCTCTCCCTCAAACTGTTTTTCCACTCCACAAAATGACTCCAGGTGAAAAATCCCAGAGAAGCTGATGTCTAAAAGAATAATATAGTATTCTGAAACCCTGTCCTGTCCTAGAAAAATAATGCGAATCTATAGTCTAAACATTAAAAAATGTTCTAAACCAAATAATTCTTACATTTTAGATTTTTCCTTTCTTTTCCTCTGCATTCTCCATATTTGATTCTAGAGTGTGGCTTTTTCTTCTTTTCTTCCCTTTCCCTTCCCCTTCCCCCTTCCCCTCCCTTCCCCTCCCTTCCCTTCCCTTCCCTTCCCTTCCCTTCCTTCCTTCCTCTCTCTCTCTTTCTCTCTCTCTCCTTCCTTCCTTCCTTCCTTCCTTTCTCTCTCTCTCTCTCTCTCTCCTTCCTTCCTTCCTTCCTTTCTCTCTCTCTCTCTCTCTTTCTTTCTTTCTCTCTCCTTCCTTCCTTCCTTCCTTCCTTCCTTCCTTCCTTCCTTCCTTCCTTCCTTCCTTCCTTCCTTCCTTCCTTCCTTCCTTTCCTCCTTCCCTCCCCCTCTCCCTCTCTCTCTGTGTCTCTTTCTCTCTTTCTAGACAGAGTCTCACTCTGTTGTCCAGGCTAGAGTGCCATGGTATCAGCCTAGCTCACAGCAACCTCAAACTCCTGGGCTCAAGCAATCCTTCTGCCTCAGCCTCCCAAGTAGCTGGGACTACAGGCATGAACCAGCAGGCCTGGCCAATTTTTTCTATATATTTTAGTTGGCCAATTAATTTCTTTCTATTTTTAGTAGAGATGGGGTCTCGCTCTTGCTTAGGCTGGTTTCGAACTCCTGAGCTCAAATGATCCACCTACCTTGGCCTCCCAGAGTGCTAGGATTATAGGTGTGAGCCACCCGCCCAGCCTCTTTCTTTTCATTCTTAACACAAAAGGCTAACATCTTTCTTTCACTGAGCTATTCAAACATAAAAAGCTTTTTTGATTGCACAGAGGGAAAACACATTCCCTTCAAGGATATAATAAACCAAGTAAAGGAATGAAACAGACCATAAAAATGGTATGAACAGTATGATTACCTATATGTGTCCCTCTTCCTATTTGGTTGGGTAGGAGGTCAGAAGAGCAGGAAAACGAGAGAAATAAAGAAATTAAGTTTTATTCTTAGGACATAAACTAATATAACAAGCAGTTTCCTGACTACCAGGCTGGGGAAGAAATAGCCTGACAATGGTAAATGAATCCAGTTGTTTCTCACTGAGCACCCATAAATACAATAATTAGAATCCTAACTCATCCAGAGCTTTTCTCCTTTTCAGCAAGATAACGATAGGTATAGGGGAGGGAAAAGGCAAGAAGCCTCAGGAGTCTTAGTGGCTGCTACAGCCACTAGCACCCTAACCTGCTAGTCTCTGTCTTATCTGGAGCACAGAGCCAGTATTTTCTTCCTCTGTGACCTCTTCCAGTCACACTGTCACCCTTGCCCTGGGACAGTTTCTCTCCCCATATGGAGGCCTCCAACAATCCTATGCACAGGAGCAAGTAGCTGTTTCTATCCATCATCTGGTTTCCTGGAGGTTGAGTGGGATTAGGGAAGGGGCAAGGGCTTCTCCACACTCCTCTCCTTTCTCCCAGGAAAGCTCCAGGAGATCTAGGACAGCTAGGCTTCTAGCCAAATTTGTTTCCATTTATCCAGATTTCTTTTGTTTTCCCCATATAATGTATGTAATGATTGTCTCCTCTCCTTTTAATGGATTTCCATGAATATCCATAAATTAATTTATTGAAGTACAGACTATACATTTCCTAAGAGGCCCCAAAGCCCTGGGCCCAGTGATCTGCACATGAGAGTCAATCAATGGTTGGTATGAATGAACTATGCATAAGTGAATGAATGAATACAACTAGCCAAAGTTCATACTTTTGTCATCCCAAGATTGAAGAGAAAGTTTTTTAATGATTGACTTTATCTTCTACTCTTCTTTTTTACATGAGTATTTATATAATACTTTAAATAGTTATTAGGATCCTATGCCACTCACTTTGCAAAAAATTAAATAATGGGGATTTCAATCAGTTTTCTTTACAAATATAACTCCCCGCTGCCCCCAAGGTTAAGACTTCAAATAAGAAGCTCTTCAATCTCCTTCGACATGGGGGTGGGAATAGGGAGGTGACAAAGGGGAAGTGTAGGGTATGGGAAATATCACGAGCAAGCAAAACAGGAGGAGCATTCCATACCTTTAAAAAGCCAGCCAAGTACATGTAACCACTCTTGCCTCTTGAAGAGGAAAAAAACAAACCTGACTTAAATGAATGAATGTTCTGGCAATAAAATAAAGCAAGCCAGAGTAATCTGTAAATACATATACCCCACTAATTGTTTTTAAGGGAGAAAGGCCATTAAAATCTGAAGTCACCTTTCCCCACATGTATCAAGCTTCATAAAAATATTCTTTATGTAGATTCCCATACACTGGTCTCTTCAAGACAAAATCAGCCAAAACCATAAGCCAGTGCAAATCCAGACAACTCCACTGCAGACTGAGCAAATCTTATAGGATACTATTTAAGGAGCCTAGTACACATTCTGTCAATGATGCCGCCAACTAGTGATGAGCTCACTGATAGTTATCCACTGAGATTTGATGTCAGCTCTGCCCCTGCTTATCCTTCAATACTGGGCAAAGAATATAACCCTCACTTTGTCATCTGCAAAATATTGATAATAAGAGTGTTCATGTGGATTCATCAGTTAATGTTTGCCAGCACTAGGGAAATGAACACCACTCTAGCTACTGAGTCACAATTAACTGAATCCATACCATTCCAGACTTGTCAACCCTGAACAAAGAGCAATCAGGTAAATCAATATAACAGGTGAATGAGGTCCTAAAATGGTAATCACCTTCATTGTGCCATGAAAATGAAGTAAAAAAGACAGCTTAAGAGCAAGCAGTACTATGGTGATATACTCGAGAGGCATAGCTTACTAAGAGTGAGAGAGTTTCCATTAGAGAAACTTCAACAATATTTATTGAGTGTCCTGATACAGACAGAACTCAGCTTTTATGGTCAAAGTTTGTGGAATCTAGTTTTAGTCACAGCTGCCTGTTGGAAGAGATCAAGTCCAGTAAACTTGCAGAAAAAAATCAAATCAGTTAAAAACAATTCAGTTTAAAGTCTGTTATAATTCGGCTTATATAAAAGGTGTTATAGTAACTGTACTTTCTAGAATTTGTGAAGTAAGATTCATTCTATAGCAGGACATAGGTGGTTGGAAAATTGAATGAGGAATATTGGATTAGCTGAAGCATTTCCTATGGTTTCCCAATTTGGGCAATGAGCTGTCCTTTTTAAAGTAAAGACAGTGTCACTAACCCTGTTCGTTTATCCTTACAACCAGAGATATACATTTGATGTGACTATTTAGAGACACGCTTTAGAATATAACATAAGACCTGATTAGAAGATCAAACTACTAGCCTACCCTCATTAGCCCTCTGCTAATAAGTGCTTATATGAGCCAAAAGACATGTCCTGCCTAAGTCCCCCAACTGCTACCAAAACACAATTTAAAACCTTTTCTTCCATTTTCCAATCTCTTTTTCAAAAACTATCTAGAAGACAGATGAGGAAAATAAGACAACAGAGAGAAATAATCAGCTGGTAACACTAGAGTATTTTTCCCTATGACTAATAACACACACAAAAAACAAAAAACAGAAAAAGCTCCAACTCTGACCCATTATATTCCATTTAGGTGTTTGCTGTTTGGGTTACAGCTGCTGGAAACCAAATTATCCCTAGACAGATCATCAATGTATATGCTTATGTCATCAAAACTCACTACCACTGGCTGAAACTTAGTCATATATAACTGAGCTCAAGCAATACTTTATGGGCATCCTAGATGATTCCTACTAAAATTCTCAAAGCTGAGGCTGTGTGTTAACCTGTAGTATTACCACAGATATTACGTGTTTTAGAGTATGAATAAACTTAAATGAAAGAAAGCAAAGCTCAGTTACTATTTCTTTTTTTTTTTTTTTTTTTTTTTTTATTATTTTTTTTTTTATTTTGGCATATTATGGGGGTACAGATTTTAAGGTTTCAATAAATGCCCATTTCCCCCCCTCCCCCCAAAAGTCTGAGTCTCCATCATGACCATCCCCCAGATGGTGCACATCTCACTCATTATGTATGTATATACCCGCCCCCCTCCCCCCTCCCACCTCCCCAATACCCTATTACTGTAGCACCTGTGTGTCCACTTAGATGCTACTCAGTTAATACCAGTTTGCTGGAGAATATATCTGGTGCTTGTTTTTCCATTCTTGGGATACTTCACTTAGTAGTATGGGTTCCAGCTCTAACCATGAAAATATAAGATGTGCTATATCACCGCTGTTTCTTAGAGCTGAATAGTACTCCATGGTATACATATACCACATTTTATTAATCCATTCTTGGATTGATGGGCACTTGGGCTGTTTCCACAGCCTTGCAATTATGAATTGTGCTGCTATAAACATTCGAGTGCAGGTGTCTTTTTTGAAGAGTGTCACTGGATCATTTGGGTAGATGCCCAGCAATGGGATTGCTGGATCAAATGGTATATTCACTTGTATCGCTTTAAGGTATCTCCATATTGCTTTCCACAGAGGTTGAACTAGTTTGCAGTTCCACCAGCAGTGTAGGAGTGTTCCTCTCTCTCCACAACCACGCCAGCATTTGTTATTTGGAGACTTTTTGATAAAGGCCATTCTCACTGGAGTTAAGTGATATCTCATTGTAGTTTTGATTTGCATTTCCCTGATGATTAGGGATGGTGAGCATTTTTTCATATGTTTGTTGGCCATTCTTCTGTCTTCTTTAGAAAAGTTTCTGTTCATGTCCTTTGCCCACTTTTTAATAGGGTTATTTGATTTTTTCTTGCTGATTTTCGTGAGTTCTAAGTATATTCTAGTTATCAGTCCTTTATCGGATACATAGGATGCAAAAATTTTCTCCCATTCTGTAGGTTGTCTGTTTACTTTCATGACTGTTTCTTTGGCTGTGCAGAAGCTTTGTAATTTCATCATGTCCCATTTATTTATTTTTGTTGCTGCTTTGATTGCCTTTGGGGATTTCTTCATAAACTCTTTGCCTAGGCCGATGTCTAGGAGAGTGTTTCCAACATTTTCCTCTAGAATTCTAATGGTTTCATACCTGAGATTTAAGTCTGTTATCCAGCGTGAGTTGATTTTTGTGAGAGGTGAAAGGTGTGGGTCCTGTTTTAACCTTCTACAAGTGGCTATCCAGTTTTCCCAGCACCATTTATTGAAGAGGGATTCTTTTCCCCAGCGTATGTTTTTGTCTGCTTTGTCAAAGATGAGATGGCTATATGAGGATGGTTTTATATCAGGAATCTCACATCTGTTCCACTGGTCAATAATCCTATTTTTGTGCCAATACCAGATTGTTTTAATTACTACAGCTTTGTAGTATAGTTTGATATCTGGCATATTAATGCCTCCCAATTTGTTTTTGTTGCCTAGAATTGCTCTTGATATTCGGGGTCTTCTTTGGTTCCATACAAAGCGTAAAATTATTTTTTCTATATCTGTGAAGAATGCTGATGGGATTTTAATAGGTATTGCATTGAATCTGTAGATCAGTTTGGGTAGTATAGACATTTTAATGATGTTGAGTCTGCCGATCCACGAGCATGGAATGGATTTCCATCTGTTTACATCCTCTGCTATTTCCTTCCTCAGTGTTTCATAGTTCTCCCTGTAGAGGTCTTTTACCTCCTTGGTTAAGTATACTCCTAGGTACTTTAATTTCTTTGTTGCTATTGTGAAGGGTATTGAGTCTTTAATTTGGTTTTCGATTTGATTGTTGTTGGCATATACGAATGCCTCTGATTTCTGTGTATTGATTTTGTATCCTGAGACTTTGCTAAATTCATTGATCAGTTCCAGAAGTTTCCTGGTTGAATCTTTGGGGTTTTCTAGATATAATATCATATCATCAGCAAACAGTGAAAGTTTGATCTCTTCTGCCCCTATTTGGATACCTTTAATTCCACTTTCCTGTCTGATTGCTGTAGCCAGGACTTCCAGTACTATGTTGAATAGAAGTGGAGATAGTGGGCAGCCTTGTCTGGTTCCGGTTCTAAGTGGGAATGCTTTCAGTTTTTCCCCATTCAGTATGATGTTAGCTATGGGTCTGTCATAAATGGCTTGTATCATTTTTAGATATGTCCCTTCTATGCCTATTTTCTTGAGTGTTCGTATCATGAAAGGGTGTTGAATTTTGTCAAAAGCTTTTTCTGCATCTATTGAGAGAATCATGTGGTCTTTGTTTTTGCTTCTGTTTATGTGGTGAATTGCATTTATAGATTTGCGTATGTTGAACCATCCCTGCATTCCTGGGATGAAGCCCACTTGGTCATGATGGATTATTTTTTTGATAAGCGTCTGGATTCGGTTAGCTAAGATTTTGTTGAAAATTTTTGCATCTATATTCATTAGGGATATTGGTCTGTAGTTTTCTTTTTTTGTTGGATTCTTTCCGGGTTTTGGTATCAGAGTAATATTCCCTTCATAAAAGGTGTCAGGGAGGTTTCCATTCTTCTCGATGTCATGGAATAGTTTCTGCAAGATAGGTATTAGTTCTTCTTTGTAAGTGTGGTAAAATTCGGGTGTGAAGCCATCTGGACCGGGACTTTTCTTTTTAGGGAGATTTTTAATTGCTGTTTCTATTTCAGCTGTTGAGATTGGTCTGTTCAGGGAATCTATTTCTTCCTGGTTGAGCCTAGGGAGGCTGTGTGTTTCTAGAAATTTGTCCATTTCCTCCACATTTTCCAGTTTGTGTGAATAAATATCTTTGTAGTACTCATAAATTATATCTTGTATCTCTTTGGGATCGGTTGTGATATCTCCTTTTTTATTCCTGATGGAGCTTATTAGAGATTTCTCTTTTCTGCTTTTCGTTAGCTTAGCCAGTGGCGTGTCAATTTTGTTTATTTTTTCAAAGAACCAACTTTTTGTTTTGTTAATCTCCTGAATAGCTTTCCTGTTTTCAATTTCATTTAGTTCTGATTTGATCTTGTTGATTTCACTCCTTCTGCTGGGTTTGGGGCTGGTCTGTTCTTCTTTTTCCAGCTCTTTGAGTCGTTTCATTAGATTGTCTATTTGTGATCTTTTTGACTTTTGATTATAGGCATTTATGGAGATAAACTTTCCTCTCAGAACAGCTTTAGCTGTGTCCCAGAGGAGTTGATAACTTGTCTCTCCATTGTCGTTTTCTTCATAGAAGTTTTTTATTTCCGTCTTGATTTCTTCATTTACGAAGTAATCATTTAGTAGGAGGTTGTTTAATTTCCACGTTTTTGTGTAGAAATGTGAGTTTCTGTTAGGGTTGATTTCTAGTTTTATTCCATTGTGATCTGAGAAGATACATGGTATGATTTCTATTTTTTTAAATTTCTTGAGATTTACTTTGTGTCCTAGGATATGGTCAATCTTAGAGAATGTCCCGTGAGCTGATGAGAAGAACGTGTATTCAGTGGATTTGGGGTAGAATGTCCTGTAGATGTCAGTCAGACCCAATTGTTCTAGAGTTTTGTTTAAGTCCATTATTTCTTTATTAATTTTCTGTTTGGAGGATCTGTCTTGAGCCGTCAGTGGGGTATTGAAATCTCCAGTGATTATGGAGTTGGTATTAATCCATTTGCTTAGATCTAGTAAGGTTTGCTTTATGAAACTGGGTGCACCTAAGTTGGGTGCATAAATATTTAAAATTGTTATCTCTTCTTGTTGAACTGTGCCCTTCACCATTATGTAATGACCCTCTTTGTCTTTCACTACTTTTGTTGGTTTAAAAACTAAATCGTCTGAAATTAGAACAGCCACACCAGCCTTCTTTTGGCTTCCACTTGCCTGGAATACTGATCTCCACCCTTTTACTTTTAGTCTATATGCATCCTTGCAGGTTAGATGTGTTTCCTGAAGACAGCATATACTTGGCCTGTATTTTCTTATCCATTCAGCCAGCCTATGTCTCTTGAGTGGAGAGTTTAAGCCATTCACATTTATTGAGAGAACTGATAGGTAAGGTAAATTACTGTTCATTCTCTTGGGTTGGATGTTGTTGCTTTGATTTCTCTGTTGAGCCATAGAGATATCTGGCCTTTAATCATTGGGTGTTGGTTTTTTTTTTGTTGTTTGTTTGTTTTTTTTTTTTTATATTCGTGAGTTTCTATTATGGTGTTCGATGTGTAACACTGTTTTGAGAACTTCTTGTAGGGCTGGTCTTGTCTTGGTGAATTCTCTGAGGCTTTGCTTGTCTGGGAATGTCTTTATTTCTCCTTCATATATGAAGCTTAGTTTTGCAGGGAATAGGATTCTAGGCTGGGCATTGTTTTGTTTCAGAAGAGTGAGAATGGGGCCCCAGTCTCTCCTTGCTTGTAAAGTCTCATTAGAGAAGTCTGATGTTATTCGAATTGGCTTTCCTCAGTTACTATTTCTGATAACTAGTTTGCTCCTGGCTTACTTTCTTCTTACTTTTTTCCTACTCTGATCCTTTGCCTACTTTCAGTTTTCTTTTTTTTTTTTCTGTTTTGTTTTTGAGACAGTCTCACTCTGTCACCCTGGGTAGAGTACAGTGGTGTCATCATAGCTCACTTCAACCTCAAACTCCTGGGCTCAAGGGATCCTCCTGCCTCAGCCTCCCAAGCAGCTGGGACTACAGGCACACACCATGACACCCGGCTAATTTTTCTATTTTTAGTAGAGACTAAGTCTCACTTGTTCAGGCTGGTCTTGAACTCCTGAGCTCAAGCAATCCTCGAGCCTCAGCCTCCCAGAGTGCTAGGATTATAGGCATGAACCACCAGGCCTAGCTGGTTTTCCTTTTTACAACCAAGTTTCATGTGCCATTATCCCTCTCTTTTCCTTTTTTAGGAAATAATCAGAAATAACCAAATATTAAAAATCATTTTTTAGGCCGGGCGCGGTGGCTCACACCTGTAATCCTAGCTCTCTGGGAGGCCGAGGCGGGCGGATTGCTCGAGGTCGGGAGTTCAAAACCAGCCTGAGCAAGAGCGAGACCCCGTCTCTACTATAAATAGAAAGAAACTAATTGGCCAACTAATATATATAGAAAAAATTAGCCGGGCATGGTGGTGCATGCCTGTAGTCCCAGCTACTTGGGAGGCTGAGACAGAAGGATCACTTGAGCCCAGGAGTCTGAGGTTGCTGTGAGCTAGGCTGACGCCACGGCACTCACTCTAGCCAAGGCAACAAAGTGAGACTCTGTCTCAAAAAAAAAAAAAAAAAAAATCATTTTTTAAATCTTACAAATGCAAAATCTCTGTATTCATTATCCCTTTATTCCCTTGCATTTTGGAGGAGAAAAAAATAGTAACATTAACTGTCCATCTGGCTTTTAAAAAAATCAGTTAACAAAATACTTGAAGGTGTCTAGAATTCATATTAGGAAAGATAAAGGCTTAATAAATAATAAATAAAATATTTGAAGGAATTAATAAGGTAGAGATCAGAGGTGCTTTCAGTTTCCCAAGTGCTCATACCACAGAGATAATATTAAGCATATCAAAAGTGGCTTGCCCTGACACAGTGTATAAAAACTGAAGAAGTATAAGTTAATACAAATTACACTAGTCAGAATTTCAGTTTTCATTCTTATAAATATGTCAGCATGTTTACACTAGCTCTTTTAAAATGACCTTTCAAGAAAGAGGTCTTGTAACCATACTTACATTGCTAAAGTTATTTTAATATTTCACTGTGTACTTACTAATTGAAACAATTCATTAGGATACAAGGTATCCATTTAAGTGTGCTGACAGCATTACAACATAATTGGTTCATGGAATAAGTATTTACCTGCAACCAAAATATTTAGTTTTAAATTAAATGTTAAGAATCCTAACGGAAAACAAAGGATATTTCACATTCTTTTCCCTGCCTTCTGAAATATCTAATAATTCCAATTCCTGAGTTATTCCTGAGTTCTGTAGTGTGATCTGTCTTGTTTATATATAGGACTTATTCTAAGAATGTAAGGATGAATGAATATTTAGGAACGCTATTAATATAATTCAGTATATTAAGTCAAATAAAAAAACTATAAAATTATTTAAATATATGATAAAAGATATTTGATAAAATTAATAGTTATTTGTTGTTTCAAGTATTTTTAGTAAGCTAGGAATAAAAGATGCTTCCTTAATTCACTCCCTAGGTGGACTTTTACTTTTCCCTTCATTCTTTTCTTAAATGTCTCTTTGCCATTTCGATAGGAATTCTGAAGAGGACAAAGTCAAACTCATATTCTTGCATTGGAAGCACCAAGCCCAAATCTTAACTAAACTAAATTGAGCTCATATCCTCTTTCTGCTGCTTAATGGTCATGTGATCTTGAACACATTCCTTAATTTCTCTGGGTTCAATTTCCTCATCCATAAAAATGAGCACAATAATAACATCTATCTAATAGGGTATTGGAAAGATTATACGAGAGACAACATAAAAAAACACTTAGCATGACTTGGCTTTTGATGTTGCTACTATTACTGGTGCTTCTAATAATAATAATAATAATCTTTTTCCTAGATTTACTAATAAAAGGCTTACCCATTTTGGTTTAAATTCTCTTTCAAAGAAACTTTTGCCTTCCAGGAAAATTTTGCTTAAATTATTAATGTTTTTCACCTTCAAATAAAGACAAAATTGTATTCCTTACATAACCCAGAAGTATTGAGCTCACAATGAGTTATTCATTACCATTTATTGTACCCCCACTGTGTACTAAGCATTTTTCTGGGTGCTGAATTAGCTAAGGTAAAACACCAAACAAAAAGGGAAAGATAACTCAATAGGTTACAAAAAGAGTGTTTTGCTTTTTATGTAAATGCAGAATCCATAAAGATAGTATATGGCTTTGTGGAAATATGTCCCTTTGGCTAAGCACTGTTTGGAGAAAAACAGGGGTTAAAATTATTGATAAGAAAACACATCCATACATAATAAGAAGTTTCAATCAAGAACAGCTTCTAAGGAACAATTATAGTAATAAAATGTAATCTTTATATGGAATTTATGGTGCATGAACTTATATACTAAGAAGGATGTTTGGAAGAGTGTTAAAATCTAACTTGTGCAGTTACCTACCTAACAATTTGCAAGCAGAAGTCTTATGAAATAATCCCACAAGAGTAGAAACCTGTTGCTATTGTTAAGTCTTTTTTATTCTACTCCTGTTGTAAATTAAATGGTTTTAAGAAGCAGAAAACATTTACTATTTCTTTTCTCATTCTTTCTTTCTTCCATCTTTCCTTCTCTCTTCTTTGTGTGTGTGAATACAATGCAGCTGTACTTAAGAAACTAAGGATTTTGAAAATATACTATCAGTCATCAAACAAACATATCTGTACCCTAAAGCCTGATGACTCTGATGCTAAGAGCTTTTAATCCTTTGAAGGCCAAGACATATCCTGACACTTAGGTGTAATTGGATTGACAAAGCAATTTCATAGCATAAGGATTCAACTGAAAAAATCTCTCCGAAGTCCCAAATCAAGTTAAACATTTAAAAATAATTATTTCAATATATAATACATGCATGTGTATTATAAACAAAATTCAGAACATGTCAGAGTATTTAAATCTTTCTCCCATCCCTATCCTTTTACCTACTAGTTCTTTAATAATCCCATTCCCAGTAGTAATCATTACATCAGTGTCTTAGGTATCCTTTCAGAGATATTCTGTGTAGATACAAGCATTATGTGTGTATATGTCCTTTCTCTAAAATATACAAATGGAAGCATACTTCACCTATTTTTCTGTTCTTGCCTTATTAGCTTAATATCTCATTTGACTATTTTTTTTAAAAACTACATGACATAAAAAAATTTTTAAATTACCACTGTAAACTATTTTTAAGGTATAGTTCAGTAGTGTTAAGTATATTCACATTGAATATAACCAATCTCTAGAGCTTTTTCATCTTGCAAAACTGAAACTATAATCATTAAAATTCCTTCTTTCCCCCTCCCTAACCACTGGCTAACAGCATTCATGGTCTGTTGCTATGAGTTTGACTAATCTAGATACCGCATAAAAGTGGAATCACATAGTACCTGTCTTTTTGTGGCTGGATTGTCTTACTTAACATAATGTCCTCAAGGTTCATCTATGTTGTAGCAGGCATCGGAATTTCCTTCAAGACTGAATAATATTCCATTGTACGTATATATCATATTTTATCTATTGATGGATATTCATTTCATTATTTTTGATTGCTGTATAGTATTCCACTGTATAGATGTTTCACAATTAAGTTAATCATCGCCTATTCGTAGATTAAAAGTTTCTTGTAATTTGTTGTAACAAATTATTAAATACTATAAATTTGATGGCTTAAACAACATAAATTTATTATCTTACAGTCCAGAGGCCAGGAGTCCTAAATCAAAGTGTTGGCAGACCTGTGTTCCTGAGTGTTATGGGCTGAATTGTGTCCCCCCAAATTCATATGTTAAAGTCACGATCCCCAGTACCTCAAAATGTTGACTATATTTGGACAGGGTCTTTAAAGAAGTAATTAAGTTGTCCAGGCGAGGTCGCTTATGCCTATAATCCTAGCACTCTGATAGGCCAAGGTGGGAGGATCACTTGAGCTTAGGAGTTTGAGACCAGCCTGAGCAAAAGCAAGACCCCATCTCTACTAAAAATAGGAAAATTAGCAGGGCGTGGGGGCCTGGTCCTGTAGTCCCAGCTACTCAGGAGTCTGAGACAGGAGAATCACTTGAATCCATGAGTTTGAGGTTGCTGTGAGCTAGGCTGATGATATGGTACTCTAGCATGGGCAACACAGCAAGACTCTGTCTCAAAAAAACTAAAAAATAAATTAAAAAAAGAAGTAATTAAGTTAAAATGAGATTTAGTAACCTAATCCAATATGACTAGTATTCTTATAAGGAGAGATTAGAACCAGACTCAGTGGCATGAACCTGTAGTCCCATTGAGGCAGGAGGATAACTTGAGCACAGGGGTTCAAGGCCAACCTGGGCAACATGGAGAGACCTCATCTCTTAATGAAGAGAGAGAGAGAGAGATTAGAACACAGACACATCCAGAGAAAAGACCATGTGAAGAAAGGAGAAGACAACCTTCCACAGGCAAAGGAGAGCATCCTCCTCAGAAGAAATCAACCTGCCAAGATTCTGGACTTTTACCCTCCAGAACTATGAGAAAATAAATGTTTGTTAGTTAAGGTACCAGTCTGTGATACGTGCTATGGCAATATAACAAACTATTAATAATACAGAAATAATACATTTCCTTGACTTTTCCAGCATCTAGAGGCTGTCTGCATTCTTGGCTCGTGGCCCCCTTCCTCTATCTTTAAAGTCAGCAAAGGCAGGTTGAGTTTTTCTCATGTCACATCAATATGACCTCTTCTTCTGTATCCCTCTTCCACTTTTAACAAATTATAATTGATTATATTGCCTCCGGCCTCGATAATCCAAGATAAACATCCTATTTTAAAGGTATCATGTTTCCCCGAAAATAAGACAGGGTCTATATTAATTTTCCTCAAGAAGACGCCGTAGGGCTTATTTTCAGGGGATGTGTTATTTTCCTCTCAAAGCCTCAGCTTGTAGCACGCACAGGACAGCTAGGACACGACAGGGGGAGCAGGCCTTGTTGGTGGGGCTGCCCGAACCTTTGCAGTCACCTATGGGATAATAGCTGTCACAACGGGGCAGATGAAAAGGGCTGCTCATCATCTTTACCGCTCTGTGACGAAATGCAAGGGTTGTGCAGATACATTCTAGCCACGCCCATCACTAGGTCTTATTTTTGGGGTAGGGCTTATATTGCCCCAATGCTTAGAAATGCTGCTAGGGATTATCTTATGGGTAGGTCTTATTTTTGGGTATATGATTAGACCAGCCTGAGCAAGAGTGAGACCCTGGTTTCTACAAAAAATGGAAAATTAGCCGGGGTGGTGGCACAAACCTATAGTCCCAGGTACTTGGGAGCCTGAGGCGGGAGAATCACTTGAGCCCAGGAGTTTGAGGTTACAATGAGCGAAGCTGAGGCCACTGCACTCTAGCTGGGGAAACAGGGTGTGGCTCTGTCTCAAAAAAAAGGTACAGGATTAGTAATTCCCCTTTACCATGTAACACAGTATATTCACAGGATCACAGAGGATTAGGTGAGGACTCTTTTGGGTATCATTATTCAGTCTACCATCATAAAACTTCTCGGAAGGTTTTATGGAGAAAACAACTGTTTTTTAGAATCCAATATTTACACCAATACATTGGGATGCACAAAATTAAGTGCTGTATAAAGAGAAATATAACACTGTAGTTATATACCTTGTATATACAAAGGATCCTAAAAACTTAGTAACAGCAGCAGAATGTTTGAAATGCTTTTTCTAGAGAGACAATATGAATTTGATCTAACCACAGTATTTTACATAGGCATCTTTGTGATAATGGTACAGATTTGCAAATTAATTGTCTAATATTAAGAAATATAATCTTTCACCATCCTCTCCAGAGATGAAAAAAGAAAAAAAAAAGGATATACTCTATGGATACTGAAGGACAGCAATAATTAGACTGAGTCAATTTGAAAGTTTAAATCAGGACAAATTGAGTGGTTCCTTCTTCTAGGCATCCACCACAGTTCCATAGTTCCTTGCACATACATTTTCTTTCTTCTTTCTTTTATTCTCTTTCTTTCTCTCTTTTCCCTCCCTCCCTCCCTCCCTTCCCTCCCTCCCTTCCTTTCCTCTCTTCCTTCCCTTCCTTCCTTTCCTTCCTTCCTTCCCTTCCTTTCTTCTTTTGAGGCAAGGCCTTGTTCTGTTGCCCAGGCTAGAGTACAGTGGCAGCTGGGTCTACAGGCACATGCCACCATGCCGAGCTATTTTTTTTTTTTTTTTAATTTTTTGCAGAGACAAGGTTTCGCTATATTGTTCAGGCTGATTTCAAACTTCCGCCCTCAAGTGATCCCCCTACCTCAGCTCCCAAAGTGTTAGTATTACAGGTAAGAGCCACTACACCTGGCTTTTTTTTAAAGATGCTCTCTCATTCTGTTGCACAGGATGGAGTAGCAGCTTCAAACTCCTGGCCTTAAGTGAGCCTCATACCTCAACCTCTGGAGTAGCTGAGATTACAGGCATGAGCCACTGTGCCTGGCTCTGTACATATATTCTCTAACCCTTATCTCACTCTACTATAATTATTTCTATTCAGATTCGTTCTCCCCCTCTAGACTGTGAGCTTTTCAACTTGCATCTCTAGGGCCTGGCACACAGTAAAGCATTCAATAAATATTCAATGAATAAATGATTTAGCATTAGTTGTTATAATTTTTCCTTGCTGCCAATAACAAATATACAAATTAAAGATGAGTTATAATCTTTGTATATAGGTATGATGAAGAGACCAACAGGCTTCACTCCCCTAAACACATATTTGTCCTTTAATTACTCATAGTAGCAACAGCTCCTATTAGAAGAGCCAATTATTACATGAAACACTGCCTCCCCTGGGCTCCAGGTCAAAATAGAAGCTTTAAGCCAAAAGAGCATCTTCATTTCTCAGAGCTACTTAGTAGGTTGGCCTGTCAGTGGCTGGAGCAATCAAGGTATTCATGATACAATACTCCCTAACTCTGCAATTAGCCCATTTCATTTGCAAAGGTATTGCTGCTCTCTACTCTCTACATATAATACACAGCTATGTCGCAGTAAGCATCACAGGCTTATATCTCAACTCACTATGCCCTTCAGAAGGAATACATTTCTCAGTCCAAATTGTACCCATGCTTCAAAGCACCAAATTCCAGAATTTCAGGAAGCTTCAAAATGATGACTACAGCCTCAGTGAAATGGAAATTCCCCTCTGAGCCTTCATTGTGTAGGCAGAGGTTAGCAAACTATAGCCTGTAGGCCAAGGCCCACAGCCTGTTTTTATATGGCCAGCAAGCTAAGAACGGTTTTCACATTTAAAAAATTTTTTTTCTTTAATTTGTTTTGAGACAGGGTCTTGTTCTGTTGCCTGGGCTAGAGTACAGTGGCACGATCATTGCTCACTATAGCCTCAAATTCCTGGGCTCAAGCGATCCTCCTGTCTTAGCCTTCCAAATAGCTGGGACTATAGGCACATGCTACCACGCCTGGCTAATTTTTTTTTGTAGAGACAAAGTCTCACTATGTTGCTCAGGCTGATCTCCAACACCAGGCCTCATACAATCCTCCCACTTCAGCCTCCCAAAGTGCTGGGATTATAGTCATGAGCCAGTGTGCCCAGCCTCGGCTTTCACATCTTTAAAGGGTTGTTTTAAAAAAAAAAAAAAAAAGCAAAGAAGAATATGTAAGAGATACCATATGTGGCTAGCGACACCTAAAATATTTACTACTTACTACTAGTAAACATTTAATATTTATTATCTGATCCTTAACAGAAAAAGTTTGCCAACCTCTCTGGCCTGGAGCACACAATTCAGCCAAGGAAAAATTGCCTAGAACTATTATCTAATCTATGCGTGGTCTTGTCTCCTTGTGGCAGATTCTCTCTGTTGTCTACTCAGTCATCTCTCATCTATCAGTCCCAGCACTCAGGCTAAAAATGCCAGATAACCTGCCTTTGTAGCTTAGCCTCTCTGGAGCCCAGACATAGTCTATATATCCTAATCCTGGTCAATAAGACCACAGGGCAAGTCTGCTAGGGACTTGTGGGAAAGGCTTTCCACCTTAATAAAGGAGACTTGACAAAAGATTCTATGCCTTCAGATGCAGTTGTACAATGATACAATATCTCAAGCTGTGACAATTTTGTTGTCTTGCAAGTAGAGGTCGAAGGACAAAAGGTAGGTTAAAGATAGTAGAACAAAAAAGATGGAAAGTACCTGGAACCTTGATAACTGCCTTGCCCCTGGGCTTCTTATGTTAAAAATGTCACAGTTTACCCCATTTTAATATGGCATTCTGGTATTTTCAACAGAAAGAATCCTAACTCCCTAAGCAGATCTATATACTTGGAGAATACGGCCCATATCGTCCAAATCTGCTTTTCTATAGCATGCACAGGGCTGCAATTGTTCAGACCCGATTATTTTTAATGATTTTGGATGAAATTTATCACTATAGAGTTTGAAAAGATTCCTAAGCTTACAAAAGCAACTGAGGAGGCCAGCTTCTATGGAAATAACCTTGATGGACAGCTACTATAAGCAGAGCACTTCACATTTATTATTTCATTTAATATTAAAATAACCCAGTGAGATTATACACTCCAAATTCATTCATTATTAGTGGCAGAACAGGGATTTTAATCCAGGTCTCATCCACACAACATTCATACTCTTCCTCTATACCTCCTCTTTCCCTTCTAAGTCTTTTATTGCAACTAACAGTGATAAGATTTAGACGTTTTTCTTTTCATTCTTTGAATGTTCCCTTATGATAGTATGTCAGATCTCATACAAATGCTACATTATTTATAGTGGCAAATTCACACCCTCACACAGAGATAATCTGAATATTTACTTTTTCCAAAAAAAAAACCCATTAGACCCTATCATCTCCTTGAGATTGTTTGTTTTTTTAATATTTTTTTTCTGCTCCTTTTGTTATGAAGGGGTCTGCTCATCATTCTGTGGTGAATGTAACTTGCTCTTGTTCTGTAAACAAATATTGTCCTTCCTGAATAAACTTCATTTCATGCTTGTAAAAAACAAAAACAAAAAGATATTTTTTTTTTGTTCCCTTTTTCTAATATAACCATCTGCCCTAAAATGGTATGTTTCTGAAATAGGAAAAAAAATCCTCAAAGCAGTGATTCTCAAAGTGTGGTCTCCAGACTGGCAGCAGCAACTGAGAACTTGTTAGAAATGCAAATTATTGGGCTCCACCTCAGATCTACCAAATAAAAATCTTGGGGTAGGGCCTAGAAATGTGTTTTTAAACAAGCCAGGCCGGCATGGTGGCTCACGCCTGTAATCCTAGCACTCTGGGAGGCAGAGGGGGGTGGATCACTCAAGGTCAATAGTTCGAAACCAGCCTGAGTAAGAGTGAGATCCCGTCTCTTCTAAAAATAAAAATAAATTAATTAGCCAACTAAAAATATATAGAAAAAGTTAGCCGGGCATGGTGGCACATGTCTGTAGTCCCAGCTACTTGAGAGGCTGAGGCAGAAGCATTGCTTGAGCCCAGGAGTTTAAGTTTGCTGTGAGCTAGGCTGATACCACAGCACTCTAGCTGGGGCAACAAAGTGAGACTCTGTCTCAAAAAAAAAATAAAAAAATAAAAATAAATAAACAAGCCCTTCAGGTGATTTAGATATACTTTAAAGTTTCCTAACCACTGGTCTAAAGTATTTGCTTCTGCAGATAGCAGCTAAATTATTGCATTAAAACCAGAATAGTAGAATCATATCACTACTATGAAAATAGTTAAGCAGCTCTCTAAATTCCAATGACTTTTCAAGGCACTGAAGGAACAGTTTCTCTATAACTAAACTGAAATAAGAGATAAATGTTTTCTCTATTATACATATTTGACTCAGATACAAAAATAGTCTAAAATGCTAAAACAGTAGTAAGCCTACAATTAAAAGGAGTGTGACATAATTCCTGCAACTTAAGATTGATATAGCACCACAATTAAATCACTGCTGCTGTACTGAGACATAGTCATACTATTATTTTAACATCAGAGATTGAAGGGATAAAAAAAATCAGCAGATTAAACTTAACCTGGAAATTAGGGAACACCACTAGGAAAGCTGTACAACCCAGTTTCATATTAAGTCTGTAAAATGGTGAAGTATTAGGGGAAAGGGATAACTTGGGATTCAGCCTCTCCCTGGTGGATAATTTGCCATGAGAGTTAAAATGCATACATAATTTTACAAAATGTATAATTTGTCAGAACTCTGAAGAACTTTTAACCCTAGTTTAAGTAAGAATCATCGATACCAAGAAGAAATCAGAATTACTCTAAAAAAAATCACTCCTTGAAGGGGAAGAGGACCAGGTATTTCAATGAATCCAAATGGGTTTGGGTTTTTTGTTTGTTTGTTTGTTTGTTTATTTTTTAAGAGACAGGGTCTCATTCTGCTGCCTAGGGCTGGAGTGCAAAGGCCCAGCCATGGCTCACTGTAACCTGGAACTCCTGGGCCAAGTGATTCTTCCACCTCAGCCAGTTTCATATAGTCTTTAATTTAGGATACAAAAGACAGACATAGTTAATGTTGAAAGAAAATAGTAATGAGAACTAGAACAAAGTCTAGTTGTGATTAAAAATCAGTGCCTTCATAGATTAGAAATAAGGAAGCAAAGGAGACTATGCTGAAAGAGTTTGAAACTAGTCCAGAAAAATCAATTAACTGGAAATAAGCAGTACAAAGATTATTCAGAAATTTATGTGTAGATCTTAAATATATATTCTTACAGAAACATTCCTAACTAATGCTTGGATTCCTAAACTAACAATTGATAGAAAAACCACCAAAAGGAAAGAGATGTATCCAAAAGCAGTCATTCATATGTGCAGGTTATTCAGTTTATGTACAGGGCCACTGCCTGTATTTGATGAACACCTCTACAGTGTAACATGCACACTAAGTTAGGTACCATGGCAGATTTTGAAAGGCAATCATCCACAAAAGAACAAGTTAATAAACAAGTAACAAACAAGTTTATAAAGAAAGGGAAAAGCAAAGAAGCCAGTGGTAGATGTTCAATCCTGGCTGAAAGCCCACAGAAAGAACTATAAGAAAAAAATAGCATCTCAGAACTTCTAGACTTGGAATCTCAAGATACAAAAGAGAAACTCTTGGATGTATGTCTCTAGTTGCTAATTAAGTGGCTTAAAATTGAAATATAATCCATATAGAGGCTGGTTTATCCCTACTTAGGCAAACCAAATACTCTATTATTTTCCATTTTGAGTTAAGCTTCTGCTATTAACAAGTTAGCTGCTTATCTCCATCTTGTTCTGTGTAGGAGATTGATTGACTGATTGATTGATTGATTGGTTGATTGATTTGCAGCAACTATAGCCTGACAATGTGGGTAGGAGTTTTTAAAAAAAATCAGTTCTATCAAAGACTTCATGAGGTGAGAGCAGGCTAGCAAAACAAGGAAGTACTACAAGCTTAACCTTTTTTTACCCCCATTTACTTGGTAAATTACCCTACATACTTTATGGTCTTTAAAACCATAGAATTCTAGTTCTTTATTTCTGTCCTCAGACTAATATATGAGAGCTATCTGTGGTTTAATTACAACCATCCCCCAACCCTGCCATACAAACACCTTTAAAAATTCTTTGTAGCTTGATTTGGAACCTGTGCCATGAAAGTAAATTGGGTTTTAGAGATGCTAATGTGTATACCATGTAATATGATCACTGTATGCTTCTGTAGAGTGTGCAAAGAGGTAGGGCTCTGTTATTTATTTGGTAAATGAGGGTTTAAAAGCAAAAAGAATGCTATTTTAGAGAAACTAGGAGACTTTAGAAAGCAAGAGAAATTTGAAGACAAGACACTGAGTAAGAAAGAAGAGAAAAGCCTCCCTTGGACATTTGTCTGGGGATGCACACAAGGAAAGAAAGACAAGTGCAGAAAGATTGCTGTTACTGAGATAGAATCCTGAGACGCTACCAAGTCAGGTTTCAGATGACTGTGAAAAGAATAGTTTTTACTTAGAACCAAAGATTAGGCCTATTTTCTTGCAAGTAAAGAGCCTGATTGCTTCCTTAATAAATAAGAGAACTGAAAGTTTTAGCTCTAATACTGGATGAAGAACTTAGGTTGATTCGCAAGGAAAGCTAGAGATACCTAAAATAAGGACTAATAGGCTGAACTGGAAGTGAGTGATGATTTTGTAATTGCAATTAATTTCCTATATAGCATTCCAACCACAAGATCTCATGCTGTAGCAAGGTCATTTTTGCATTCTAATTGATTAACTGGATTATGACGAGAGAAGCTGCCGAGAAGCTGCTGAGTGAAAGGCTGTAAATCTCAGGTATAATCTATCAAAGAGATTCATTCCCTATTCTTAGGAGAAATAGTTACATCAATCATTAAAACTATCTTAGGGGAATATCACCTGAATACCTCTCTGGGGCTCTCCTTCCCTGATTCAAACCCTTGACATGTACTAAAAACTCATATTTAATTTTGGGTGCAGCAGAGGTAGGGCCTACCTCTGAAGATCATTGAATCCATAAAACTGTTTATAGTTTTATGAGAAGCCCAATTACAGATTCTGCCCATATCTGCCTTTTTCTCCTCAGTCACCCGCATTTCAGGGGCTGACACCATAGTAAGGTTGCCATGCTCCTTGGGGAAAAACCCTCATCCAGGTAGAAGATAAGGTGCTCACATAAAATTCAGTCCCCACCATAAAATTCTTAGAAGAGTCTCTATCCCAGGGGTCCTCAAACTACGGCCCGTGAGCCACATGCGGCCTGCTGAGGACATTTATCTGGCCTGCCAGGTGTTTCTGCCACCACTGCCTGTCCTACTTAGCAGCCAACTCGTCCACACAGTGTGCATGTGTGGAATGTGCACCGCACTCTCCAACGGTCTTGAGGGACAGTGAACTAGCCCCCTGTTTAAAAAGTTTGAGGACCCCTGCTCTATCATATATTGGTCAAGGGCCTGTGAAATCCTCCTCCCTCCTCTGAATGCAGAGGAAAAACAGACTTTCAGCCCCTTTCATCTAGCATCATAGAAAATAACCTGGAAAAGTGGGACTTTATGGAGGGCTAATAGAAGCAGCCCAGAGCTGACTACGAGTTGAACAATGTCAGGAAATGAACAAAGAGATGACAACAGAAGTGTCTCAAAGGTTCTAGAGATAAAATAGCAAGGCCCCATAGCCAGGGAACAGAGGAATATCTAGAGAAGAATTCATCAAAGAAATGGGGCATCTTTCTAAGTTAGTTTCCACCTTAGGAAAAGGATTTTGGAGATGAATTCTGAAATTACTTCAAGGGCCAGAGATTCCAGAAGGATAGTCAATACCATGGAGTCTTACCTACTCAACCATAACTGGGAGCTGTCACGAGTGCCAGTGTGGTGAGAAACCCCCTCAAACTAAAGACAGATCCTAGTAAACTAAGGGCTCCAGTGACCAAGGAGTGCCTCTTACAACCAAGAGTGTTGGTTGCCTAAAATCCAAACCAACCATGCCTTAAAGAGCAGCCTAATGGTTAGTCAGAACTCAAATTTAAGGTAGGGCTCCAGAGATGGCCACCAGGCTCTCCACTTGCAGTGCCCTTTGCCTCAGTTAGCTTGGCTTCTAAGGTCTCACAGTCCCATCTTCAGAGTTCTTCCACTGGGGCCATTGCAGCTTCCCAGTTTTCTTATGGAAGCCAAAGGAAAACACCCTGGGTCACAGGTCCCTAAGCTTTAGGCCAAAGGGGAAGAGCCAGGACAATAATTTAGCCCCAACTAACAAGAGCAAGGAGACTACAGACCAAAACTGGGAGAGCATCAAGGAATGATGAAGAAGGATCATAAACCATAGGTAAGAGTCACCCTGCTCAGGCCAGGGGATTAGCAGAGACCCTTGTGAACAAGACCTGATTACTCCATAGAAAGGAGTTCCTCTAATAGGAACTTACAGAAAAAGATAAGTTGCTTTTCACAGTGGCTTTTTTTCAGGAACAGAGGCAAAGAACAGGATAGTACCCTGCAAAAATCAGTCTGTGTTGAACTCTGCAAAGAGTCAAGACCGAGCTGAAACAGAACTATTCATGGGCAATAGAAATAGACACTAAAGCACAGGAGTTTATGATAATCATTGGCCTGATCCTAGAGAGAAATCTGGAGCTTAGGCATGGACTTCTTGCATGGGACATTAGTCAGCACTATTTTTTTCAGGTTTGCTTTTATTAATAGAATGTCTATTAAAAATAAAACTATTCCCTTTGGACCAGCAATTCTAAGAATTGATCATAATTGTATGAAATGACATTTTCCCAATGTTAATCATTGTGTTTATTATAATAACAAAAGCCTGAAAGACTGGTTAAATGCATTGTGGTACATTTAAAAATGGAATTCTATCTAGAAATAAATAAAAACAAGTAAGATTTTCAAGTACTAATATGGAAATATTTCTAAGTCAGACTAAGTGAAAAGAAGGTATTGAATACTGTATATAGTATCCTACCACTAGTATAAAAGAGGGGAAATACATACACACATTTCATGTCTATGCATAGAGTGCTTCTAGAAAGACACAGAAAACTAATGACATTCATTGTGAAAGCTTTTCAGTATTAAGCAAGTCCCAGAAAGAACCAGATTTGATTAAACTATGACATGTAAGTGAGGATATTGACAAATGTCACAATGGTATCAATTGGGGTCTGTGTGAGCTTCTCTGGAGACCTAGAATGCTGGTATCATAAAAACCGAAATCTGTATGTTACATCATTTGATTCACCAAATTTCTATTGGAATTACCATGTCTTCTTTGTCTATTTGGTAAAAAATAATAGTTTTCTCTTAAAGTTTCTCTTCATGACCTGTAACTTTTACCTCAATACAAAACAAATAAACAGGCTTTCTTTCAGATAGATATAATACAAATGAAGTCTGCACACCACAAAGGTCAGAACGGAATCTTTCATGGGGTAACTCTAATTGTAGACAATGAATCTTCTATTCTATACATGGCAACATCATCTGGGGCCAACTGAAGCAGTATTAAGACTTTCTCAAGTTGTTAGATTCCCTTAAGCATTTCTGAAACTTCTCACATGAGAAGGAAAGGAAGCAAAATATGGTATTTTAGGAATGAAACTCTGGCTACAGGGTTATGGGGCATCTGAGAAGTCACGGGATAGGTCCAACTTTCAACTTTCTCAGAGGGGAGGCTGCAGTTTTTCCCCCCCAACATCTGCTATTAAAATTAGTTCTGCACAAATGTTTGCAGATGCAGAGCAGCTGGCAGTCCTGCTTGCATTTTGCCCATTGGTGGATTGTAAGCAAATCACTGAAGTAGGACTGTTGAATTTTCCATCTGTGTTCAAGTGTATTCAGAGAACTAGTAAATTTATGTTCTGGAACATTGAATTCAGAATGTTAATATCCTACTGAACACTGGTTAGAGCTTGAGATATTCATAGCAGATTTGAAAGTTTACATCTAGTCTCTCAAGATAGCAAGATTTGAAAATATACTCTCTTGCAGCCATTTGTAGGCAATTTCTTTTCATGCCAGGATGGAATAAAGATATATTGTTCTATCTATATTAGTGCTTTCTGATTCATTTGACATCTTAAAAAGAAATCAGAAAATAAACATGTCCTACTTATTTAATCAAAAATGTAAAATAAAACAAGCTATAATTTTCATCTTTCAGAATGGAAAAGACATGAGACTATGAGACTATAAGTGTTTCCAAAGCTAGGGAAAGAGAAAGAGGAACTCACACACTAATGGCTGGGAATATAAAGTGGTAAATTTTTTTTTGAAAAGTAATATGACATTATATCAAAAGTCTTAAAGATATTCATTACCTTAGACTTAGTAAATTACAGCATTTATTTTAAACAAATAATCAGATGTGTATAAATATTTACACATAAAATATTCCCTACAGAATTTTATATATACTTAATATATATCATATATATAAGAAAGCATATATATGCTATATAATATATATATTATAGCCCAAATGTTCAACAAGTAAATAAATTGTAGCACACTGAAATGAATTACTTAGTAAAACACAGGGAAGACCCTTATTTTAGCCAAATCCTTTAATAAATCTATTGATTTTTTTTAATTTAAAAAAATTTTTTTGCAGAGATGGCGTCTTGCTATGTTGCCCAGGCTGATCTGGAACTCCTGGCCTCAAGCAATCCTCTAGCCTCAGCCTCCCAAAGTGCTGGGATTACAGGTGTGAGCCACCATGCCTGGCCTTTATTGATTTTTAAAATTTTTAAATTTTTTTTTTTTTTTTTTTTTTTTAGACAGAGTCTCACTCTGTTGTCCTGGGCTAGAGTGCCATGGCATCAGCTTAGCTCATAGAAACCTCAAACTCCTGGGCTCCAGCAATCCTTCTGCCTCAGCCTCCTGAGTAGCTGGGACTACAGGCATGCGCCATCATGCCCGGCTGATTTTTTTAAACAGAAAAACACTAATGGAAAGCAATGGTACACGGACATTATGCTTGCTCTTTGGTTTTTGACATTATGGAAGAGTAAAATTATTTCTTTTGTATTATGCACATGTTGGTTTTAAACTAATTTCAGCTCTAATTCTTGAAAATAGAGTGTTTACAGCTTTATGTTTCTTTAATCATCTTATGGAATTGGTTGACTATTAGTATCCATTGGTTTTAACAGCACGGTACATCAGCATGAACTCTTGGCTCTCATCTAAGAAACAAAACAATAGTAATAATAAAAATCAATGTGTATTCCTAAGCCTAGAGGCTACACCACATCAAAAAAGAAAGAAAGGCCGGGCGCTGTGGCTCACGCCTGTAATCCTAGCTCTTGGGAGGCCGAGGCGGGCGGATTGCTCAAGGTCACGAGTTCAAAACCAGCCTGAGCAAGAGCGAGACCCCGTCTCTACTATAAATAGAAAGAAATTAATTGGCCAACTGATATATATATAAAAAATTAGCCGGGCATGGTGGCGCATGCCTGTAGTCCCAGCTACCCGGGAGGCTGAGGCAGAAGGATCACTCGAGCCCAGGAGTTTGAGGTTGCTGTGAGCTAGGCTGACGCCACGGCACTCACTCTAGCCTGGGCAACAAAGCGAGACTCTGTCTCAAAAAAAAAAAAAAAAAAGAAAGAAATCTCCCTCCCCTAGAAGAGTTTAATGATATTTACAAAAGGTTAGGTGGGTACAGGAACAACAACTAAAGAAGGCAGGGGAGCTAGTGCTCTCTTAACATGGTGATATGGAGTACAGGAGGGCTTATAGTAGCAGGTGAATATTCTTGGTATCCGGATATGTAATTTTTTTGCACAGTAAAGTGAGAGTAGTAGGACTCTGAAATGCCTCATGTTAGAAAGAAGAACTTTAAAAATTAATTTTGATGAATTTTAGAACTAAAGGGTTAGTGAAACAAGCAAGCAAACCAACATGCAAGCAAAACAAAATATCCATAGGTACTTATGGATTACCTAAAAAGCCCCAAGAAAAATGGAATTAGGTAAAATGGCTTTTAATATAACTTTGTTAATAAAAAAGCTTTGAAATGTACAAATAGCTCAAAAACATCCCGAACAAAAAATAAAAATAAAAAAAGACAACAAAGTCACATATCCAGAAGAAAAGTCCAACTTTATCTTCATCATCTACCTTTGCTTTCAACTTCAACCAACTTCTACTATTAGTATAGGACACTGAACCTGAACAGAGTAAAAGTAAATTAATTGGAAACCCCAATGCAAGGGAAAGCTCCCTTCTGTTTTCTATTCTGTTTTTTGAAGAGATTATGGACAAGAACCGAAATTGCTAACGGTGACTAACTGAATGGTTTATAATAAATAAACTTCTAGGAAAAGTTTTTGGGAAATTTAGTATTTGGTCTAGTTTATTTCACTTTCCATATCCATTAACATATCTCCTTTAAAAGGAAGTGTTCAAAATAATGACTGGTTTCCAGAAAAGTTTATGAATATACTAACGATATTTAATTAAAAAGGGGTCTTCATATTAACATGTTTAACTAAAAAAAAATTATAGTTGCGTTTGTTTTATTTATTGTCTTTATGAACTGTGAAAAGAGAAGATAGTGATACAGAATTGTCTCTGATTGGCAGATAACATCTAACTTCGGTCAGAAAATTAAGTTAATCAAAATGTTACAGAATCTCAAGAGATTAAGGAGTTGGCCCTGGGTTCTCTTCTATCACTCTCTCTCAATCTCTCTCTCTCACTAAGTGATCTCATTAGTCCCAAGACTTTAAACACCAACTGTTTGCTAATTGCTCCCAAATGTACAGATGCTCCTTGACTTAGGATGAATCTACGTCCTGATAAACCCATTATATAGTCAAGAAATCATTAAGTTGGGGACTATCTGTATATCCCTAGCACAAACCTCTTCTCTAAACTCCAAAACCATGTATTCAACTATTTGTCTTCTCCACTGGGAGTCTCACGGTCATCTGAAACTTAAACTTAACCGTGTCAGGTGTCAGAACTATACTCCCCATTCAAACTTTCACTCCCTCCTCCAAATCTGCCCTGGTCTAGTATTTCTTATCTCAGAAAACAGTGCAAACATACCCGACAATTGCTCTAATCAGAAATCTGGAATCATTCCTTGACTTATTCCTTTGCCTCAAGCCTCCCATTCAACTTATCAGTAAGCCCTGCAGGTTCTGTCTCCAAAATATGTCTTAAATCTAATTCTTATCATCTCTATGTATCACCTCTCACCTGCAATTGCCTCCCCACTGGGCTCCTTCCTTCCACCCTTATCTCCTACAATCTGTTCTCCACACAGCAGCCCAAGAAATTTTTTAAAAGCAAAAATATGGTCACTCTCACATTGAAAATCTTTCAATAATTTCCCCATAGTTCTTGGAGGAAAAAATCCAAAATTCCTACTATGATCTTTAAAGCCTCGTGTGATCTGGCCCTTGACTACTTCTCTAGTTTCCTCATTCAGCCCTACTGCATTATGATCTAGCCACATTGGCCTCCCCTCAGCTCCTCAAACAAGCCGAACTCTCCTACGTCAGGGCCTTTGAATATGCCTTTTGTTTAGGCTACTGCTCTTACTTTTTTCCTATGGCTACTCATTCTTCAAACATCATTAAGTATGATTCCTTAAAGGAGGCCTTCCCTAATATCCAATCCAAGTACTGTTCCCTATTTGTTTTAGTCATAGAATTGTCACAATTTGTAATTACAAATTTGTGTACATGTTTAATTCTATCTTTACTTACATATAGAATAAGCATCATGAAGGAAGAAATTATGTCTGCTTTATTCATCAATGCATACTTACTACCTAGCACAATGTATGACACATAGATTCTCAATAAATATGTTTAGAATAAATAAATCAATGAATTTTTTTTAAAAAATTGGAGAAACATGGAAACAAAGAGATCAAAAAAATATAAATTGCAAATCTCCCTTGTCACCTTACTCAGCATTCATACTTCTAGATTTCTACTATAGAAGATATTCCATATTAAATGAGTTACTCGTCATAAATTAGTATAAGGCATATGGAAAAAAAATGAGAGAAGATCCAGCTTTTTCCTACTAAATATATGCTGATTATAACTAATAATGATGCAATATAAAACTCAAGATCTCAAATTTTTAATTTTCTGAGCTTTATCAAAAATGGATAGGAAGAGAAACAAGCTCAAAGCAGCAAGTGAACAACTGAAAAAGTCTGGCTCAAGATTGGTTGATTTTCTCAGTCATAGGATATCTTAGCAAATACAACATTTGGTGTTACTTTAATAATTATACAAATTGGTGGCTAAATTACATGATTTTCCTTAAATTTCATGTCTGTACATTTTATTTTTAAAAATGTATCCATATAGTTTTAAAACTCCATAGTGAGAAGTCTAACAACTAAAATATGATGACTATATTTTCCAAACAAAAAAATCAGAATGTATGTTGACAAATATTTTAAAGAATATTTAAAAATCCATAATATAGGTAAAGTATTATAATTTCTATATTATACAATTTACAGACTCAGCCATGCAATTTATCCAAGATAAGTATAAGAAGTAGAATCAGTATTCAAACTTTGGTTTTTCTTACTCAGAGGTGCATGCTGTTTCTACTTTGCTACCGTGCTTTCTGCGGTTCTTTTTTAAATAAACTTTATTATTTAGAGCAGTTTTAGGTTCACAGCAAAATTGAACAGAAGGCATACGTATTTCCAATATACCCCCTGCCTCCACACATGTATAGCCTCCCCCATCCCCAACATCCCTTGGTAGAGCTGTACATTTGTTAAATCACATGCTGTTCATTTTCTCATTCACTCCAATATTAATTGAGTACCTACTACATGCTATTGTGAATAAATGGATATTAGAAAAGAAATTACAACTCATCCTTAAAGTTAATAAACACTTCCGGAGTCACACTAAACCTGAAAGAGAGAGAAAGAGACAGAGAAAGAGAGAGAAAACAGACTACTTGAAACAAAGAGGATCAACTGTCAGTCTTTTTCTTTGTTAGATCTGCTCCAACAGCATGTGACATCCATTTGAGGCCTCTGGCCCATCAGAAAATCATCAAAACAAGATGCAATGTTTCCAAGTCCTAGCCAAGGCTCATGAAAATTAAGCTGGTGAAAGCAATGCCACAAATAAAATGTTGGGTATACTAAATTTTGACACCTAAAGATGTAAGAGAACAGAATGTTAGAAAGATGAAGGATGTTTTTTAAAATTTGTTATAAAATAATTTGCTCATGAGAATCCCATAAAAAATAAAAGCAAATCAACTACAAAGATAATATTAATATATTGTATGCACATGCTTCTAGGATAAAGAGCCTTCTAGTCATTTAATCATTCATTTCTTCATCCATCCATCCATTATCCATCTGGCTAGCTGGCTATGAGACATCATTGAGTGCCTGTTACATATAGGACACTCTGCTGAACAGTATAAAAAGATGAATCAAATGTAGGTTTCACTCTTAAGTAACCCTCAGTTTAGTACTGGAAGGAAAATATAATTACCAGGTAGAAAGGTGACTTTCTGCTCAAGGATTAGGGAGGGCTTTGTGGAAGAGAGCTATTTCAACTGAGCCTTAACAAACAGAAGATTTGGACATACAGAAATGTGAGGAGAGTGCAGTGGAGGGTGGAGGCAGTGGGTTAAATATTATAAAGAGGCTAAATGGAATCCAGGCTTCATCTTGGTGAGTCCAGGATTCATCCTGGAGAATTGAGGATTCTGTTATTAATACAACCCACTTAACTCATAAACATTGAGATACTTCCCATTTCTAAACTATAAAATGGAGCTAATATTACCCTTCTCCCTGACTGGGATTTTGTGAAGAGTGATAACTCTTACAAAGGAGTAATATACCCAGAGGAAGTTTCTTTTCCTGAATTTTAAAAGGTAGAAAAGAATTTTACACATTACATTTTCTCCTTAATAAATCTTGCATAAGCCAGAACTTTCTCTAGCCCAATCTGATGAATAAACAACTAAGATAATTCCTCAAAGTATCATAGAATTCTTTGGCCTCCTTATCTGTGTCCTAACCTTACTGGGCTAACAACAGAGGTAAGACACAGCAACTGCTTGAGAGATGAAATATTAATAGTAAGACAGAAAATACACTCAGGTGAATTAGTTTGATGCCACTAGAACATAAGCTAATTCTTAACATAAAAAAAAGTAATTCTCAGAAAATGGAAGGACATTACAGATAGGTTTAGTTTATTTCACACAGATGAGGGAACTGAGGCTGGGAGAGAGAGAGTGACCTGCCCAAGATTGCACAGCTAGTTAATGGTAGACCTAAAACTTCTATTTCTGTTCCAACATTGTTTTCTTTAAATCAGAGGTTGAAGACCAGAAGCTCACAGGAAGATTCCTGCCTGTAGAAATGTTGTTCTGTATAGATCTCATAGTACTTTTTAAATTAGTCTGAAATTTTTTAAGCAAGAGATATACAGAGACTGATTTGTCACAGGCTCCAACCATTTTCTAAGTCTTATACAGGCCCAATGCATATATTCATACTACCTACCTGGCTCTGGCAGGCAAATGAGTTCTGATTCTTGCTTTACACTGTGCTGATTTCTCTAATAGTACATGCTGAGTTTATTTAATCAAAGAAGTTATTTCCCTACTATCCCAAATCTCAAAGGCCAAGGTTTTTTCTTCTCCCTAATAATAGTACCTCATATTTGAGTAATACTTTCATATTAATTATATTCTTTAGGTAGGACATTTTATAAAAACACTGAGATAAGTGATTTAATCAAGGTTATAAAGCCAATTACTAATGGTGCCAGGGCTAGATCTCAGGATTTCTAACTCAGTTCAGGGGTCTTTTTATTAAGTCTTGAGCCCCAAGGACCAAACAGTACATCTCACAATAATCCATTTACAGTTCAATTCCTTCCTTTCAGAAAAATATTTATATCAAACTTAAAATAACCACACTGAGTTCTGAATAATATATTTCACTATATAATGAAGTCTAAAATATACATAGTATCCACATGTCCATTATATATTTCAAGTTGTGATTAATGTCTTTAAATATGAATGTGTAACCAATGATCCCAAACGGAATGTAACAAGAACAAAAGTTAAACGATTAAAGATTTTTTTAAAGAACTAAAGACTAAGATTTATTTATTTATATATATATATATATTTGAGACAAAGTCTCACTTTGTTGCCCAGGCTAGAGTGAGTGCTGTGGTGTCAGCCTAGCTCACAGCAACCTCAAACTCCTGGGCTCAAGCAATCCTCCTGCCTCAGCCTCCCGAGTATCTGGGACTACAGGCATATGCCACCAGGCCCGGCTAATTTTTTCTATATATATTAGTTGGCCAATTAATTTCTTTCTATTTATAGTAGAGACGGGGTCTCACTCTTGCTCAGGCTGGTTTCAAACTCCTAACCTCGAGCAATCCTCCCGCCTTAGCCTCCCAGAGAGCTAGGATTACAGGTGTGAGCCACCGCACCTGGCCCAAGACTAAAATTTAGAATTTGATACACTGCCAACATCTACAAACATGTAAAGTATTGAAGATTTCCCAAATCTCAGCTATAGTAGCTATAAAATAAGTTTATTTTCAGTCAGCCACCAAAGAATAGTTTTAAAATGGAAAAAAGAAATAAAATCTTTATATTAAACAGAATTAGGGAATTGTGAACCATATGTAGAGTCTATTTTCTCAATTACTTTATTAATAATTAATTATGAAAAGTATACCTCGGAAGTGAAAATGGAACTTAAAAATTCCCTGAAAACTGTAAAATGAACTCAAACTTTTAAAGTCTTCAAGGAGAAAAAAAATTAAACATCTCTATTGGGAAACAAACTGCATAATTGGCTAGTTAAGATGTGTAGAAGTTGGAGGGAGGGGTGGCAGGGGCAATATGTGTAACCCTAACAATATTTGTACCCCCATAATATGAGGAAATAAAAGGAAAAATTATATATATATATAAAAAAAAGATGTGTAGAAGTAGATTGGTTACAGAACTCAGTGGCTGAAGGCTTCAGGGAGATACAGAGTTTAATAAATGGCTGTCAACTTTGCCTATCACTTAAATAGCTACACAATGCCAATCTAACTTTTCCTAAAATGAGAATGTAATTTTTAATACTTAGAAAATGTTTGGGGCATACTCACTACTATTGTTGACAGAAGTGTAAACTAATACAACTTTTCCAGAAAGCAATTAGGCATACTTATCATAAACCTTTTAAAAAGTTCACAGCCTTTTTTCTAGTAAATCCATTTTGATGTGCATATTTCTTTTTCCTATTATCATCATCATCAAATAAATCCAACAAACTTGAAATCAACAAGGATTTGTAACTGGCCTTAAGATAGTAGCCTGGAATTATTTTCCACCCATTACATGCTCAAGGTAGCATTCTATTCTCATACAGAACTTTATAACACAAACTTTTTAATAAATATGCTTCAGCTGGAAGTCTACCAAGACATCATCAAAAATAATTTAATTTTTTTCTTAATGGCAAAATTAAATTCTTATGCTGAGGATCCTTTTGTTTCAGAAGCGTGATGACTGGGCTTTCATACTATTCTATGAGATCTGCCTTCCTCAAACTTTGTTCCAACATTAGCACACGACCCATCTAACATGAAAAAGAAAAAAGGAAAATAATTCTTATGTCTAGTGACAAGCTGGATTCTGGTACAACAACAAAAGGCACCTATTCATAGAGTTAATAAATTCAAGAAATGTAAATCCCGAATGATGAATACCTTTCATATTTTGTGCGTATCTTTGTAATTCAAACATATTCCAAATCCTATGTTAGTTGTCATTTTACCAGGTGCCCATGTATTAAACAACTGTAAAAAGAAAGGATGAATTCGAAAAGAAACAGAAGACACATTTTCCTATTATGTTTCAGAAAGGTTTTAGCTATGTTCTACAGTAGTCAAGTAACAGATTAGTGAACTAATTATACACGACATACTATAATATCCAAATATTTTATTTTATAAAGAAATTTTTACTTATGTACAACAGATTGATAAAACTACACATTGGAGATATTTTAAGTTTTGCTAGGAATCAAGAATGAGAATGTCATCCTGTTTAGTAAGATCCAACCATAACAGGAAATTGATATTTAAATCACAGAGGATGAGTTAACTTTCTTCCTGCTCCAGGCTAACTTCTCTAGTTGCAGACTCTAGATCCCCTCCTCTGGGACCTGGTCCCATCCATTATCCCTCTCTCACTTTTATCATCTATCTCTTCCTCCAGCCCCATTCCTTTGGTTCATTTCCCTCATCATAAAATGTTTTGAATGCATTGCATACTTTAAAACCAGACAAATCTTCATTTGACCCTGTATTCCTCCATTTAAATACAATCCTTTTCCTCTTTCCATTCATAGGAATACTTCTGAAAGAGAAGATTCTATATTCACTGTTTCTATCTGATCCATTCCCTCTTCAATCTACAGCAATCAGACTTCTCTGTCTCACCTCTGCATTGAAACTACTCTAGCCAAAGTCACTGGTAGCTTCCACATTACTAATTCTAACACTTTTCTTTGTCTTATTGAATTTCTCAGCTGTTCTTGACAAAATTGGACCATTCACTCCTTCCTAAAACTTTCTGCATACTATTCTCTACTGGTCTTCCACAAATTGCTTTCTGGTTGTTTCTTTTCAGTCCTATTCGACTTTTACCCCTTAAATATGGGGGTTCTCAGGGTTCTGTCCTTGGGCATTCCTTCAGTGATCTCATCTCTCTCAGAGTTTCAACAAAAGCCTACAAATTTATTACATCTAAGTCATCATCCTCAGTCCTCTTGGCTATCCTACTAACAGGAACATATTTGCCTATATATTCCATAGGATTACACACTCAACATGTCCACAACTGAACTCATCTTCTTCCCACCAAAAGTTTTACTTCTTGTATTTTTTGTTAATGGCATCCACCACACTCAGCTCAACCAAGCTCAAAATCTTTGACAGTTAGTCTTGTCCCTCTAACTCACCTCATAACCCATCATTAAGGACTCTATCATTTTACTTTCTGTATATTTTTCTAATCTATCTCATCCTCTCTATCTTAACCACAATTGCCTTAGTTTGAGCCTTTATTAGTTCTAGGATTTGGCAATTGCAATGATCCACCCTAAACTGTAATTCTGATCTTACTCCTCTACATAAAAACGTTTTTGCTCCTCATTGCCAAAAGCAGTGTTTCATATGGCAGAGTTGCTCGAGGGTGCTTGTAAAAACGCATATTCCCAGGCCAATCTGCATTTTTCCATACTTTCCAAGGGATTCCGATGCAATCTAAAGCTTGAAAATATAGGCCAAAGTCTAAATATTTCACCAAGGCATAAATGGCCCTCCAGGACTTGGCTCCTATCTATCTAGCTCTCTAATCTAATATCTCCCTCTTCCTCATATCAAGTGCTTTATTATCTAGAATATTTAATTTATCTGCACTTATCCAAGTATGTTTGGCTTCCACGTCTTTGCAGTTCTTCCCCTCTCTTTACTTCATCAAGTCTTACTCAGCCTTTGGGGAATTATGCAAGAAATTCCACCACTAAACTGTTGTTTCTCTATCAAACAGTCACTAACTTTCAACTCCTATTAACCAAAGACTAGACTTTCTTGCTGTGGTATCATAAAAAGATATTTGGTCTTTTTCCCTAGTTCCTGGCACAGACATCCTTAAATCCTTGGAATTTCCTGAGTGATAAGGGTAACAGGAACATCTTTTATTCTAATGAAGTATCTCTTGGCTGGCTCTTAGATAGCTTTAGGATGGGGGCTGGTCACCAGAAAAACCAAACCTTTATTATAAACTTGTAACTTTCGGCCCCACCCCAACTTGGGGCTGGGGGGGGCGCGTGTAGAGAGGCTGGGAATCAAGCTAATCACTAATGGCCAATGGTTTAATTAATCATGCCTATATAATGAAGCCTTAATAAAAAACCTTCAATGAAGGAGTTCAGAGAGCTTCCAAATTGGTGAAACATAAAGGTGCTGGGAGGGTGTCATATCTGGAGAGGACATGGAAGCTCCACGCCCCTACCCCCATGCTTTGCCCTATACATCTCTTCCATTTAGCTGTTCCTGAGCTATATTTATAATAAACTGGTAGCACTAACTAAAGTGCTTTCCTGAGTTCTGTGCATCATTTTGGCAAATTACTGAATCTGAGGACGGGAGTTGTGGGAACCCCCAACACTGTAGTCAAGTTAGACAGAAATGTTGGTGACCTGAGGACCTGATACTTGCTACTGATGTCTGGAGTGAGGGCAGTTTGTAGAACTGAGCCCTTAAATCTGTGGACTCTGATGCTGACTACAGGTAGTTAGTGTCAGAATTGAATTGAATTGTAGGACATTCAGCTGATGTTCACAATCAAGGAATTGATAGCTGTCAGGAGGAAAAAACACATCTCATTTGCCTTTAGAAGCATGTGCATTCTCTGAAGTAGATGAAACTTATGGTTAAGAAAATAAGTAAAATTATTTTCATTTTCTCTTTAAGAATCCACTACAAAAATTAAAGGCAGTTCACAACCACAAACCATGAAGGAAGACTCTCCGGTAATTTTGGTAATTTCTATTGACAACATTTTCTTTTTTCTAAGAGACAGTCTCACTATGTTGCCTAGCCTGGAGTGCTGTGGCTATTCACAGGCACCACAATTGCACATTACAGGCTTGAACTCCTGGGCTCAAGTGATCCTTCTACCTCAGCCTCCTTAGTAACTAGGACTACAAGCATGAACCACCACACCCAGCTCTATTGACTTTTCTTTTCTTTTCTTTTTTTGAGACAGTCTTGCTCTGTTGACCGGCCAGAGTGCAGCAGTGTCACTGTAACTCACTGCAACCTCAAACTCCTGGGCTCAAGTGATCCTCTTGCTTCAGCCTCCCAAGTAGCTGGGATTATAGGCGTGCACCACAACGCCTGGCTAATTTTCTATTTTTCATACACATGGGGATCTCTCTCTTGCACCAGCTGGTCTTGAACACCTGAGCTCAAGCAATACTCCCACCGTAGCCTCTTAGAGTGCTAGGATTACAGGCGTGAACTACAGTGCCCTGCCAGCATTTTCAAAAATAATCCACAAAGTACTCCATTTGACCTATTAAATTGCTAATAGGAAATGAATTTCTTAAGAGGAAATGTAACAACACCTTTCATAGTATTAAAGTGGATTAAATTCTAATTCTACAGCTTCCTAAAATGAAAGCCTATGTCCCTATACCGGTTACTACACCCTCCAAACTTACATCAATAGATACTATGCTTAAGAGTAACTTTCATGGAAACTTAGACATCAAGAGTCAAGTGAATTTTTTAAACAGGTTCAACATTTATCAAAGGATCTCTTTGTTTTCTCTTTGAAAAACTGCCTCTGTTATACAAATATGTTCACTGTTAAAGAAAAAAGTTAAAATTATATAAGCATGAAGAACACATCAAGTAGTAAAAGCCACCCATAATTCTACTATCCAGAGAGACTGTTTTTATATATTATGCTGCAGACAAACAAACATAAAAATGTACATATTAAGCAAAAGTGAGTTCATACTATACAAAGTATTTTATGCTTTTTTTTAATCAAAATTTATTATCACCATATTTTTAAAAATTTAGTTTATTTTAAATTAAACAAATCAAATAATATATTGTTATATAAAATTATAACTACACTAATAAAACCTAAAGAACCCTTTAACCATGAACTCCAGGCTCAGTCTCCTCCTCAGAGACAATATCCATTAGTCAGATTTTTAGAAAAGTGTATCTTTATGCAGCTACAGAAATGTTTTATTTTACATAAGTAGCATTATACTGTATATATGTTCCGTAATTTATCAATACATTTGAAAGATCATTCCCTGTTAGTTCATATAGATTTATCCCATTCTTCTTAAGCACTGCATAGTGTTCCAGAGTTTATTTAAGCATTTCCTAATAATAGATATTTAGGTTGTTTTTGGTTTGGTTTTTGTCTTATTCCCCTATAAAGAACAATGCTACAATGATTGTCCTTGCAACACATAATTGCTTGTTTTCTAGTGTAATTATGGTGTCATTTATTATATTAACATTTATATTTTGATACAGTCAAATTTAGTAATCTTTCTTTTAGGGCTTTTGCGTCTTGTGACTTATTTAAAAAGGTCTTTCCTCCTCCAAAGTCATAAACATATTTTACTATATTTTTCTTCTAATGACTTTATATATTTAAAAAATGTTTGGTTCTGTAATCCATTTGAGGTTTATTTTTGAGATTGGTCTAATGTGGGCCTCTACTTTTTTTCCATATGGAAATTCCAGTTGTAGTTCTTCCTATCCTCACTGATTTGAAACACCATACTTATCATATAGTAAATCCCTATATATTCATAGATCTATTAATATATCTATTCCAGTAATCTATATTGCTTTAGTAATGGCTTATAATATGTAATATTATTAACATACATATACATATAGGGCACATCCCCTCTCACTCTTATTAAAAAATATCTTGCAATTTTGAGCATTTTCTCCTCCACATGAATTTTAGAATCATCTTATGAAGTTTCAAGAGAAAGCCTATTGGGATTCAAACCGTGATTACAATGCAGAATTAATTTGGGTAGAAATGGCATTTTTGCAATATTAAGTCTTCCTTTTAGGTAACATGCATAGATATCTATTTACTCAGGGTTTCTTTTACATCTGTCATACCTTTCATTAAAGTTTTACAGATTTCTTGTCAAAGTGCTGCCAGGCACAGTAGGCATTCTAAGTGGCAACTACTATTATTATTAAGGGTGTATTGGTCACATAATATGGGAAAATAAACAAGGAAGCATATACTAGAAACCACTGCCATTTTCCTAGGCCAAAACTAAATCTGGATCCTAAGTTGTCCTTCAATCCCCACCTGCCTTCCTATTCCCACCCTATACTGAAGGTCCATTTTTAAGAATGATTTAAAAACCAAGTTTCTGAAAACCTAATTTTAATCAGTAATACATTAACTCATTAGAGAATATATATTTAAGCCTTGAACAGCTTCTGGGCAAATTCTTAACACAACACTAAGAGCATCTAAAAATACATTTCCAAGACACAGCATGTAAATTATATTTCCTGTGCAGGGACAGAGGTTTCTACTGCATGTATCCAAAGGTCAGTTAACAGAATTCTCCCTCAGCCTGTTCTGTGTGCCTTCCAATAATTACCATAAAATCCAAGAAACAAAACCCAATCATAGCACTCCTTCAACTTCTAGTCTACAGTTCTGAAGTCATTTTACCAAGAGTACGTAGTATCTTTAAATGCTAAAGCTGGAAAGGACCTTAGAGATTCAACTCTACTTCTCAGATGAGAAAACTAGGACTAGGTAGATGAAGAGACTGGCCAGGGCCAGAGTTAAATGTTAGCAAAGCCAGATGAATAGCTCTCCCATCAGGCCAATGTTGTTTCTTTAACATCTTGCAGCTCGTATTATTGTAGGGCCACGTATTTTACTTTTTAATGTCCCTTTGGATGCTATTTTGTTAACAATATAGTACCTGGGACCAGTAATTTAGCGTTATAAATGCAAGCTATTACCATAGAATACATTAAATAACACACCAAAAAGCCTTGGAGCATGCATGGAGATTTTTGTATATTTTGGATATTGTCATTATGGAATTGTTTAATGAGGGTTAATAGAGAATAAGTCTGAGCTTTAACAGGAAAAAACAAAAAGGGTACTTTAGGTGTATTTCCTGGCTCCTCTTTCTAGACCTATTAAAAATGACATGGAATTCAAGATTGCAATTTAAAACAAGAAGATAAGACAGGCCAATCTTTGGTATGTGCTGTTAAGGCAATAGGCTCTGAAATCCAGGAAGAGCCTGGATTTTAGGCTCTTCCTGGATTCTAATCCTGTTCTACCCCTTATCTGTGCCTCAATATCCTCATCTGTAAAATGGGGATGGTAATAGTTCATATCCTCAGTGGGCTGTTATGAGGATTGAATCAGATAATACCTATAAAGAGCTCAGAACAGTGCCTGGCACAGAGTAAGAGCTCAATAAATGCTGGTTGTTCTTATTTCTTTCTCTTTGAAGAGAAGAAATTTTCTGCTCCTCATAGCACAGGGAATAGACCTCTTACTTTTTTTTTTCTATTTTTGAGACAGAGGCTCACTCTGTCACCCAGGCTGGATTGCAGTGGTGCAGTCATTGCTCACTGCAGCCTCAAACTCCTGGGCTCAAGCAATCCTCCCACCTCATCCTCCCAAGTAGCTAGGATAACAGGCATGTGCCACCATGCCTGGCTAATATTTTTTTTTCTTTGTAGAGAAAGGGTTTCATCGCGAGAAGAATTTTCAGACTTCTCATTTGACCAAAAGGACTATCCAACTCTAGAGAAAAGAACCATAATTAGCCATAAGAAGCACAGAGCAGAACGGCATCACCCACAATAAATCAAAAGGCCTCAGTACAGACCACACCACGAATACCTGGTACTACTAAGAATATTTAATCTTGCACAATTTTGTGGTTATAATTCAGAACTTTATGTCCTGACCATCCCACTAATATTCTAGTTAAAATCCATCTTTAAACTGAAGAGATTTTGTATGCACAATATATAGCTGAGGATATCTACCACCAAGAAGCTTTTTAAAATGAGAGAAAAGGCTTTTAGAATTAAAAAAAGTAGAGAAATGGGCCGGGCGCGGTGGCTCAAGCCTGTAATCCTAGCACTCTGGGAGGCCGAGGTGGGCGGATTGCTCGAGGTCAGGAGTTCGAAACCAGCCTGAGCAAGAGCAAGACCCCGTCTCTACTATAAATAGAAAGAAATTAATTGGCCAACTAATATATATATATATAAAATTAGCCGGGCGTGGTGGTGCATGCCTGTAGTCCCAGCTACTCGCGAGGCTGAGGCAGAAGGATTGCTTGAGCTCAGGAGTTTGAGGTTGCTGTGAGCTAGGCTGACGCCACGGCACTCACTCTAGCCTGTGCAACAAGGCGAGACTCTGTCTCAAAAAAAAAAAAAAAAAAAAAAGTAGAGAAATGAAGTAACAGTGGACATGTTTTAATAGTAAATATGTATAAAAAACATCCGGGAGTTTTCAACACAACCCCCCACCAACTCACCTAAAAAAGGAATTCTAAGAACAGAAACGAGATCTCCCAAAGCTTATAAACTCCTTCCCTTGGGGGTGGGGATGGGGGTGGGGGGGAGGGAGTGCTTTTTAGACCTTCAGTTTATTTACTCTTCATTCCTGAAAATCTTGGTTTTCTGGTTTTCTAGTTAGAAGCAGATATGAAGCAGCAAATTAGTACAAATAAAGAGCTGCTAGAGGAAGGCACAGCCAACAGTGACAATGAGGAGGAAGATTCAGTAAAGCTATAAAAGGGAGACCCAAACACAAACAACAAAACCACAACAATCCTACCTGGAAAAGAAGTTCTATGGGCATTACTATAGTAGCGTTGCCACCCTCCAAAGCTTATCTCTCCATCTGTCCTCTGAACTTCTCTCCTCCCATTTCCCTAGACACTTGCTCCATGAATCATCCTCTCTTCCCTACCATATCTTGACACTTTTCTTTCCTAATGGACCCTTCCCCTCAGCAGAAAAATATTCTCAAATCTCTTATAATAATCCAAAAGAGCCTTTCTCTACCCTAAATTCTCCTCTAGTTATTTTCTTCTCTTTTCCTTCTGAGACAAGGTTTTGAAAAGAATAGTCTCTACTCACCACCACTCTTTCCTCACCAGTCATTTACCTTCTAACCTGCTGCAACTGGTATTCTAACCACCTACTCTACCAAAGCTGATCTCACATAAGTCACTAGTGCCCTCCTAACTGCCAAAGTCAACTTTCTGCTCTTACTTCTCTTAACCTCCCCAATACATCTGACCCAACAGTGAACACTTCTTCCTTCAACTCTCTTTCTTTGCTTAGAGTTTGTGATGCCACACTCACCTAGATTCATCCTAACTAGAGTCTCCAGTCCTCAGATGTCAATGGAATTTATGCAAAAAAGGGGAAGAGAGGGTTTCTGTAGTCTGAATGAGCCCCACCCCCCAATTCATATGTTGAAACTTAATCACCAATATGCTAGGATTAAGAGATGGGGCCAGCTGGGCATGGTGGCTCAGGCCTGTAATCCCAGCACTTTGGGAAGCCAAGGTGGGAGGATTGCTTGAGGTCAAGACCAGCCTGGGCAACATAGTGAGACCCTATCTCTACAAAAAATAAAAAATTAGCCAGGTGTGGTGAAACACACCTGTAGTCCCAGCTACTCTGGAAGCTGAGTCAAGAGGATCACTTGAGCCCGGGAATTGGAAGTTGCAGTGAGCTGTGATCACACACCACTGCACTCCAGCTTGGGCAACAGAGCAAGACTCTGTCTCAAAACAAAACAAAACAAAACAAAACAAAACAAAAAGAGGCAGAGCCTTTAGGAAGTGATTAAGTCATGAGGACAGAGCCCTCATGAATGGGATTAATGACCATATAAAAGTGCCAGGGAACTGTTCACCCCTTTTGCCCTTCTGCCATGTGAGGACACAGCATTTATTCCTTCTGCTACATAAGGATGCAGCAAGAAGGCCCTCACCAGACACCAAATCTGCTGGCATCTTTTCTTGGACTTCCCAGCTTCCAGAACTATAAGAATAAATTCCTATTCTTTGTAAATTACCTAGTCAGTGGTATTTGTTACAGTAGCAGGAATGGGACTAAGACAAGGGCTCATGATCAAATAGGTTTCTATACTATAGGATCTCCCAGATTTTTAATATACTGATATTTGTGACTCTGCAAGATGGCATTCAGCAGTTTTGCAAAATTACTTGACTTCAGAACACTTCCCTCTCTTTTAAAGAAGTATCATATATTACACATGAGTCGGGGAACACATTTTGGGTAACATTGCTCCTGATATTCTTTTTCAGTCTTATTTATAGGATCTTCTTCCTCCATTAGCCTCCCAAATGCCCAATTCCCCAAAGGTCCATTTTTAGTCCTCTCATATCTCACACTTTAATCACCCTTTAGTTCTTCACTTGTCTCATCCTATACATTTTCCATAGATGATAGCATTCATACCCTCAAGGCATCAACACAGCCTTAGAGTCAACAAGTGACTATGCCACTTACTATGTAACCTTAGAATAACAATAACTCATAAGGACTAAATGACATGATAAATATAAAATATTTACCACAGTACCTGAAACATTTAAGAAAAATCTCGGGGGTAGGGGGGAAAAGGCATTTATTGAAACCTTAAAATCTGTACCCCCATAATATGCCAAAATAAAAAAATAAAAATAAAAATCTCAATAAATGATCACTATCATTTTCTTTGTCTCCAGCCTAGATCTCCTTGCTAAGCAGATATATCTATCCAATTTGGGACCTTCCATTGTTTCATATACAGTCATCCCTTGGTATCCACAGGAGATTGGTTCTAAGACTTCCTTGGCTACCAAAATCTGCAAATGCTCAAGTCCATGATATAATTATCCTTTAAGAACTATTCGTTCTCAGCTGGGCATAGTTGCTCACGCCTGTAATCCTAGCACTCTGGGAGGCCAAGGCAGGTGGGGTGGATTGCTCAAAGTCAGGAGTTCAAAACCAACCTGAGCAAGAGCGAGACCCTGTCTCTACTATAAATAGAAAGAAATTAATTGGCCAACTAAACACATATATATATATAAAATTAGCCGGGCATGGTGGTGCATGCCTGTAGTCTCAGCTACTTGGGAGGCTGAGGCAGAAGGATCGCTTGGGCCCAGGAGTTTGAGGTTTCTGTAAGCTAAGCTGATGCCACAGCACTCTAGCCCGGGCAACAAAAGTGAGACTCTGAGGAAAAAAAAAAAAAAAAAGAACTATAAGTTCTTAAACTATACTATAGGCATAGTATTTGGATATAACCTATGCACATCCTCTTGTATACTTTAAATCATCTCTAGATTACCTATAATACCTAATACAATGTAAATAGTTGTACTTTTTAAAATTTGTATTATTTTTTTATTATTGCATTATTTTGTTGTTGTTACTATTGTTTTTTAATATTTTCAATCCATACGTGGTTGAATCTGTAGATTCAGAATTTGTAGATACAAAGGGCTAACTGTATACCTCAAACTCAAGATGTTTACCTCCTACCCCACCATCTAAACTGGGTCCTGTATTCTCTATCTCAATGAGTAACACCACTATCCACTCAGTTACCCAAATCTGTAACACTGAAGCTATATTCTAGATCCTTCCTTTTCAATTACCATCTTTCCCTCTTTCCCAATTCAGTAAGTAAGTACATCTGGCTCCCATTAATACATTTTTAGATGGCTATCTTTCTAAAGTATCACTCCTCTACTTAAATTCTTCAATTTTTCCTCATGGTTTTCAGGATAAAAATTCAACCTTGAATCACAAAAGGCTCCTCATGATCTGACCTCTTTAGTCTCATCTCCCATAATGTCCTGACCCTGACATATATTCTCTACTCCAGCTGAATAAAATCATGTGTATTTCTACAAATGGTTATATTGTCATGTCTTTACACATACTATTCTTCTATCTATAAAATCTACTCAATCCCACTCCCACTCACTTTATTGCTGACTAATGCCAATTTATCTTTTTCATGAGTTTAATTACATGTTATTCCATTCCTACATAAAATGCAGCCTATAAATTTAAATTTCCATTCTCAACCTATTTAATAATACAAAATACAAGCAATTCATCCAATATGCTTAGGTAAAGTTACTATCTCCAGAACCGTCTGATTTTAGTAATGAGGAAGTCTATAACTGAGATTAACATTTCTTCATTGACATCTATTTATTACATATTTATTATATTCCAAACACTAAAGGGGTTACAAAAATGAATAAGAAAGGTTCCTGACCTCAGTCTAATGGGAGGGGGCTGACTCTTGAAATTATAATGCTATAAAGATATGGATATGTATAAAATTTCTATAAGACATAGAGGGGGAAATAATTTAGTTGGTAACAAAAGCATACAATTGTAACAAACTCTAAATAAAATATTTCCCCCTCAGTAAAATGAATTTTTTTACTTAGATTAGATAATAAAACTTACCCAATGAATATCAAGATAAATGCTAGTTTCTAAACTTTTCACTCTTCAGGTGATAAGAGGTTGCAAAGCCTTGCAGGATAACAGGATGTGGGCAGACTTTTAAGTAAAGATTCTAAGTAGCCAAAAAAGCAAACAAAAGAGTTTTCAGGAAAATCCAGCAACATATGCTCATGAATATAGCATTATTTTAAAGGGTCTAAATATTCCATTTTAGACCAGTGCTTTGAAGTCTGATTAACAAGAAATGGTTCTTCCTCTAAACTGCTATAAGAGAGAGAAATGAACTTATTTATTGATAGCATCAGTATGTTGCAGTCTCTTTTTTTATAGCAGCTTGGCCTATTCCTTAATTAGCACAGGCACAAGTAGTGATGAATGCACACTACTTTCTGAGAAATATACTATTATACATGAAATAAAATTAATTTCAGATATTCACATTTAATACGCCATAAGTTCTCTTCTTTGCTCAGTTACAAAGTAAAAGTACAAACTCATAAGGTTATGTAAAAGCAGCCTTTGTTATGAGTGTGTTACAACCACTTTAAAAAAGCAATCCCTGTATTCACCTTAGGATTGTGTTCTAGAATTCCCCTCACTAGAGTGGCCATATGCCCTGGTTTGCACATCTTAGTTAACACCTGTTGCACAGTAAAATGATTACTAGCACTACTTTCACTCCCATTATTATCCTAGTTTGAATAATAAATTATAAGATTGCCCTTTCTGTCATCCATTTTCTGTCCCCAATTCAAGTCTATAAAATAATAAGCAATGAAAGTATCTTTTTTAGCCTACACAATAACATGTATATTTTTAAACGAGTGTTCTTTTCAAATAGTCACCTTTACAAGTTCTATGATATTTCACTACTTGAAAAATTTTTGGAATTATCTCCTTGGAAACTGTTTAAGCCAGATCATGATTCACAAAAAATTATATCACTAACTTACAGACAAGCCTATTTTCATTTCCTTTCTTTCTTTTACTAAATTATTAATTTTGTGAATAGTGTTCCACAGCTGAGAGCCCCCTTCCCTGTTCTGCATCTCCCTAACAAATCCCTTAGACAATCTTTTGATGTGCCATCTGCCCCAGGGTTATGCATCAACCTTTCTCCCCCAGCTGTGAGGGCAGGAACTGATTATTTTAGACATTCTTGTGTCCCTAGGGCCTGAAATATAAAAGACACTCAATGAAGATGTTTGAGATTGGTTAATTAATATTCATCAGATATGGATACAAATTATTTTTGGTTATTTCCAAACATCAAATTCACCTTCAAAGGAAGATTTGCTACCCATGGAGATGCTTAAAAGAACTGAAGGCAATGCCAAGAAAAGGAAGTTAGAAGATGATAAGCAACTGTTGCATTATTTGTGTAAGTACACTATCTGTTTGCCTCAGGATCATACAACATACTACAGTCCTTTGAAGACAGAAAGAAGCTCAGTTATATTTGTTAAAAGTAGTCTTATTATTCTAGAGGCTAGAATTCCTTATCTCGCTGAAATCTGCCAAATAAAGAAAGAAAAAACTTAGAGCCAAACTGGCTACTCTTCATCAACATCTGGCCTTGAAAGTTTTTTTACTTTTAAAAAATCTCTAATTCTTCTCTCCCAGATAAAACTGCCAATTAAGTAGTATCAAAATGCATCAACTCTGACAAAACCTTAATTGCTTTACAATCCTTTCCCTAAGTTAAAAGTTTCTGCAAATCTTAGCTTTAGAGGATTTATATTAAAAACTACACTCTGCCCTGCTATAAAAATAGCACAAGTTTAAGTTTCAATACAACTTCTCTTATAGGAAATACAAACACCTCTAAATCTCTATAAATAGAAAAATAGATTTCCATGTATCTTTCCAATTAATTATACCTGTCCCCCTTTTTACTAACAGTATTTCCAGGTATCATGGCACTATTCATATAGCTATAAAAATGCCAAAATCAAGTTTCCATTAGACCTAGTTCCATAACACAGAAATATTTTTTAAAAAATAAGTCTCAGTAGCTGAATTTAATTAACTTTAAACAAATAAATCATCCAATCACAGATAAATGAGTCTCAAGGGACAGGAGAAAAATAATCACAAGGGAAATTGCTCATTATTTAAAGACTTAAAAGCATAAGCTAATTATAGCTCATATATTATAAATGCCACACTTTAAATTCCCATGGCCACATAGTAGTGAAATTTAGCCATTCTTATCATTAAGACTCTCATGGAACCAAGTACCTGTACACAGATTCCTAGGAATTCCCAAACATAAGAGTTAAATTCTATGGGAAAGTTACCAGTGTCTGTTATTTCCAGCACTCATATTGAGCAAAGAAACACCACCTCATTACTAACCTACTACATCACTACATGAGTCACCTTAAAACAAGATTTTCCTCCAACAATCCCATACCAAGCACCAAGCGATAAGGCACAAGTTTAGACAACTTTACTTTCAATAGAAAGGACTTAAACAAAAGCATATAATTGCTGTTAGAGTTTTACTATCACTGTCATTCTTAGTTTAAAATTTTGGTTCTCGGCTGGGCGCAGTGACTCACGCCTGTAATCCCAGCACTCTGGGAGGCCGAGGTGGGCGGATTGCTCAAGGTCAGGAGTTGGAAACCACCCTGAGCAAGAGCGAGACCCTGTCTCTACTATAAATAGAAAGAAATTAGTTGGCCAACTAATATATAGAAAAAATTAGCCGGGCATGGTGGCGCATGCCTGTAGTCCCGCTGCTTGGGAGGCTGAGGCGCTGCTTGGGAGGCTGAGGCAGCAATGTTGGGGATATTTTAATCTTTATTTATGTCTTACTCTATATAATTCATTATATTTGAGCATCACAATCTGACCCAAGCAACTGAAGTCCCAATATTTAAGCAACAAATGTATGTTACTCGGAGAGTAAATGTACAAAGATTATCACATCATTATATATATAATAAATACTTTTGGTCAGTGGTATAAGATCTCATGAGACATATATGTCAACACTGTAAAACAGATCGTATGTAACGGTTTATGGCTCAGTGTAGCTTTAGTTTAGAATGGCTAACATCCTTGATGAATGACTTGCAGATGAATTTTATCATTACAGTTTCCTGACATCTTGCATTCTATGTAATATCACTTTGTCCTTTGAAACTTTTATATCATAAATTATAAAAGGAAGCAATTTTTTGCATTTAATAATCAAAATATTCTTCTGTGTAAATGATATACTTAACAATTTTAACAATGAAAAAAATCTAATAAAAATTAGCCCATTATTTGTTTAGGATCATGTTAATTTTGGCCTATAAATTTGGAGGCAGTTATGTTAGTTTTCTCTTGAAATATAACTGATAATCCTACATCTTTATCTTTAAAACAGTGATATTATTCCCTTGGTCACATTCATCTGTTATAAATGTTGGCTGATGTGAAAGGAAAAAAAATCATCATTGGTTCATGTTGCACAGTCTGGAGCCAAGTTAAGGCCTGGACAACCTAAATTCCTTTACCCTCAAACACTACATGCTGCACTTATGGTAACAATAACAGCTACCATTTATTTGAAGGCTTAAAAGGGCCAGGTTCTATGTGCGCATCTCACCAATAATAACCCTGGAGTTGCATTAAATGTACATTTAGTTTATGCTAATTTTATTTTATATGCTGGGTAGCGAATAAACATGAATTAAAATAGAAGTTATAGTACACATCATATTACTTGCCATTCCATTCAACAAGTGCATCCAACAAAGTGAACATGAAATAAGAGAAACTATATCCCCTCAGACAGCCTCAGTTATAGAATTATATGCCCAAAACAATGTATATTGTTCTTTAAGGGATTTTTTCAAGGATAATTTTTGCTATATTTGATTTTTGTGTTATATGCTCACTTTAGAACCCTGCTAAGGTGAAACTTCACTGTATTTCACTTGGTCCTCATAAAGACTGTGAAGTCTTTACATAAGTCTCATTTTACAGAGGAAGAAACACACAGAGATTATGCAACTTGCTTGGTAGACACAGAATTCCAACTGAGGACTTTCTAATTTCAAAACTTCTGCACTTAACTACTATTCTATATTGCAATGTTACATGCCCACTTTCCAGATAACAAATGGAAGGCTCAGAAAGATTAAGCAAACTTGCCCAATATTGCACTGCTAACAAGTCTTTGTACCAAGACTTAAACTCAAACTTTCTAATTTCAAATTCCTTGACAATCTAATAAAATGACTGATAGAAGCCAGTAATGAGTAGTAAACTACTGAAATGGTGGGGGTGGGGTAGCAGGTGAGAATACTGTTATAAAGTGTCCATAAACTGGTGACCTACTACCTAAATCTGAGCCAGAGATATGTTCTGGTTAGCTCACAAGATATAGTTCTTTATTTTCTTTTTTTTATTTAAAAAATTTTATAGCAATAATCATGCCTCAGATAAACCGCATTAGCTAAGACACTGCCACTATGCAAAGCTTAGATACAGTTCTTGCCTAGGCTAGAGTGAGTGCCGTGGCGTCAGCCTAGCTCACAGCAACCTCAAACTCCTGGGCTCAAGCGATCCTCCTGCCTCAGCCTCCCGAGTAGCTGGGACTACAGGCATGCGCCACCATGCCCGGCTGATTTTTATATTATATATATTAGTTGGCCAATTAATTTCTTTCTATTTTTATGGTAGAGACGGGGTCTCACTCAGGCTGGTTTTGAACTCCTGACCTTGAGCAATCCGCCCGCCTCGGCCTCCCAGAGTGCTAGGATTACAGGCGTGAGCCACCGCGCCCGGCTTAGATACAGTTCTTTAAATCAGCATTAGTTGTTATGATAGACAAAGTTTGACAACATCCTTCCAATCTTATTCCATCTTTCTCCCTTGTTACCACTCAATGATTAAGATAGAAAGCCACATACTTGCTTTCCCAGGCTCTCTTGTCACTAGAGGTAGTCATGTAATCCAGTTCTGGTCACAGACTTAAAGAGAAATTTGCTAGGAACAGGGGTGTGGGGCTTGATTTCTAGGAAAACTTTTGTTTTCCTAATAAAAGGCACAGCCACTACTGGCACTATACCTTTTACCCCTTTAAGCAACAAACATGGATGTACTGCCTAGAGCTATAATAGCCATCTTTTATGTGGAGACAAGCATAAAGATGGGAATCCAATATACTATTAATGGCAGAACAGAAAGATATAATGAACTTGGATCTTTATGGTATTGCTGAGCTGCTGACTTAGTCTAAGACTATATATCTTCAGGTTTCTTACCAGATAAACCAAAAATATTCCTATAGTTTAAACTTGGTTTTCTGTTACTTGTAGCCAAAATCATTCCCAGCCAATTCAGTTTCCAACATTTAAAAATCAGAAGAATTTTATATAATCTGCATTACTAGTGTTTCTTGAAATATAAGACTTTTCTAACAACACTCACTGGGTCTATACTGGGTAACAACTGGCAACCCCTGAAGATACAGCTCATAGTCTCCAACCTACCACAGACCCTTTTGGCCAGTTTCACTAATTCAGGTCATCTGCCTACTGTCATAGCGATGTTTAAATGTATGACTTCCTATATTTCAGTCTAAATCTAGTCTAGAAAACAGATGGCCAATTGAATACCTAGCATTCTAGAAAAAATCTCCAATCAATTCCTACTAAAGATGCTGTATAGGGTTTTTACTATAGCAAAAACTCTCCTGAAACTGCCTAAGAGATGAATTATTCTGACTTTTATTCTTGGAGCCAAACTCTGGAATATGAGAAGTTAGAGCAGTAATTTTCCAATTCTGAAATTCTATGAACTCCTAGGAAGCAATGTTTGTGAATAAACCCCAAGGTTCCAATAGTAATCAATAGTCCAAGAAACTTCCTAGATTTCTTACATACGAATGGTAAGGAAATATAAAATCACAGCATCCAGAATCCCCCAAGCAAGAAACTGGAATTGTGATCTGATAGTCTCAGTAGCAAAGTAAGCTCGAAATACCACTGCACATTTCTGGCAAATGGTTTAAGGTTTTGACATCCAAAGCTATCAAGGCAGAAATTCACAAAAACCTTACAAGTGAGAGATGATGTTTTGAGACATTTCAAGAAGACTGTCATTTAGGATAACTAATATAAACTTTCACTACAAGCAGTTTCAAGAAATGACACAATTATCTCAACTGCCAGAAGAATATTTCTTGTCAGTTCTTCAGACAAATAATGTAAATGAAGGCCCAAATTGTTTTAAAAATCACTCAATTGTGCCCACTTAGCATTAAATGGGGACTCATATGCCCAGTGCAAAAGTTCACTGCATCTCTATCTAAAAAGAATTTTAATAGCTTTAATGGTAGCTGTAGATAACCACAAACTACATTTCTCACTATCTTCAAATGCACTTAACTACACATGACTTCATTACCATTACAAAGATGGTTATGCCAATTTTAATCCAGGGTGTGCTGTATACTTCTCATAATGTAACACATCTGAGAGTAATATATATTTGACACAATTCAGTGAAGACCAAAATATATCCCCTATAATAAATATGCATTGGAAGCAAAGCTATCATAATTTTCTAAAAATAAAGTAGTGCACACAATACTGTTCAGAAAGCAAAAAATAAAATCTACTTAACATTAGTAATCACTAGCAGTCATTAATATCACTGAACACTCACTATGCAACAGTACCAGACACTGTGCTAAGCATTCATTTACTTCTTTCATGAAAGCCAAAATTAATCCTGTAAGATAGGTATTAGAAGTATTCCTACTTTATAAATAAGGAAACTGAGGCTTAGAAAAGTTAATTCACCCAAAGTCATACACCTAGAAAGTGTTAGAGCTGGGATTTTTAACTCCAGAAGCTGGCTACAGAGCCTAAAGCCAATTTAACCACTATGCTACAATGCAGCCTATTTCGTAGAGAACAAATACTTAAAGACATATTAGCATTATTAAATTGACTAGAGAGTATTTCCCCTCTGTTCCTTTTAGTCTGGATTTGGCAGGGTAGAAAAATATACTCATGGTCAGTGTACAAAATACTCTACTCTTCAAACCAATGTAATAGAGAAAGATTTAGCAGCATTTTTTAAAAACTCCATTATTTCAATTCACTGTCACATTGCCTACTAATCTAGAAGAAATTCTACTCTCAATTTCTAAAATGGTATTTCAGAAAGTCAGTAATAAATCAAGTGAAGTAAGTGAAAAGCAAAATGAGGAAAGAGAACTTCCTAATTTTAGGCATTAAGAAATCATTATGTTACAAGGCATTTTCTCAACTATTGACCCATACATTCTGAAGTAACATTTTTGTATATTCAAACAATTTCCAAATGCAACTGTCCAATCAATAATTTTTTCCTTTGTCTTTAAATTTGGAACCATATGTAATCTAATTCTTAGGTTATTAAGTATGAAATGTTGATTTCCTTAAGTACTAAGTTTGACAGTTGATATCTCATTTCATATTGACACTTCTTGTTTTATGTTTATTATGAAGGTACATCCTCATTCTTTCAAAAGTATGGTTTGCCTTATGATTATCTTTCAAATCTTTTTTAGAGCAATTTTTGTGAAACCATAGATAACTCAAAAATTTGTGTTATTTTCGAATATGAGTTCTGTCATGAACCAATACAGCACAGACAACTTGAAATATCAATGAAGTGTTTGGGAAGGATGTAGCTAATGAATGCACAGTACCTTGATGGTTTGAGAACTTCTGTTCTGGTGATTTTGATCTTGAAAATGAGCCACATGGGCGACCTGACACCAAGGTGGATAATGATGAGCTGAAAGCTATAGTGGAAGCAAATCCATCTCGACCTACGCATGAATTAGCAGCAAGGTTTGACATTGCTATTTCAACAATATTGGACCATTTGAAACAAATGGGCAAGGTAATGGAGTTGGATAGATGGGTACTGCATGAATGAAACAAGCATCAGAAGAGAAATCATCTAGAAGATGGTCTTTCTTTGCTATCACAATATAAAGGCAAACCATTTATATACTGTATTGTTATACATGATGAAAAATTGATTCTTTTTGACAATCACAAGCATTTGGCACAATAGTTGGATAAAGATGAAGTGCCAAAACACAGTCCAAAAGCAAATATTCATCAAAAAAAGCTAATGGGAGTCCACTTGCCCAAGGCCTCTTGGCAGTGGCTCCAGGTCATGGCCCTCAAATTTGGCTCAGAATAAATCTCTTTAAAATTTAAAAAAAAAAAAAAAAAAGCTAATGGTATCTGTTTGATGGTCCAGCGCTGGTATTACACACTACAGCTTCACAAAACCTGGTCAATTACAGTGGATGTCTACTGCAACCAATTGGACGAAATGATGAGGATACTTGAGATTAAGCAGCCAGGATTGGTCAACAGAGACAGGCCAATCCTCTTGCAAGACCACATGTCACACAAACAACTCTGCTCAAACTACAGAGGCTGGACTTGAAAACTCTCCATCACCCACCATATTTATTAGACCTTGCACCAACTGACTACCACTCCTCCCAGGCTTTGGATCACTTCTTGCAGGGAAAAATATTCAATTCTCAACAAGCTGTGGAAAATGTCTTTCACAATTTCATTGCCACTCACTGTCCATGCTTCTTTGCTGGTGGCATAAACAAGCTACCAAGCTACCATCAAGATTCTGTATAATGCAAGAATGTTTAATAGTCAAGTTAGTATTGGAGTGCCTGGATTTTTCAGCTGCGCCTTGCCTAATCAGACTTCCTGTACAGTCAATACAGTTTCCCTTGAAGTTTAATTGAAAACCATAGAATCAGCATAAAAATGCTCAGAGTTGAGAAAGTTACAGTTTAATATCAAGAAGACAAATCAAAATATGTGTTCACAAAAAAAATAGTGTAATTTTTTTAGTACTATAAGAAGAAATAAGTTCTCTTTATTTTCTGACAGGGATTCAATAATAAAAACTATAATCAAAATGCAACCAAAGCCTGAACCAAAGACCTCTTGTTATATCATATTTGATTTCATTCACATGTTCTATTGTTGCTTCAGACACTTATAGAAAAAGCACATTCAGTTGCTTTGGAAATGCATCTTCTAAGAGCTGCATTCAATTTCAACTGCCAACTGCTTGGAATAGCTGAATTAGACAGATCATTCTTCTCACCTATTGTTTCCTTGTACAAAGATATATTTAAACCCATGAATACATTCAGTGTCTTTGGATTCTCCATATTTAAATAATATCTGGTAATTTCTGTTCTATTTTGCCACATGATCTATAGCCTCAATCACTAAAAACACCAACACATTCAGTCTATGATTTGGCTATACAAACTAAGGTGGCCACCTGCAATGATCTGTCCTACCATATGGAAAAACATTCAGTAGATTAATATGCTGCTAAGCACAGCATATTAAGTCGATAAACTCACAAGGAAAGGAGATTTTTAAAGATTACAGTTGCATTAATCATTCTGTATGGTGTTCCAGGATCCTTACAAAATCATACACAACATACTGTGGAGACCAGCAACTAAAACAAAGATACTCTAATTTTAAAAAATGAAGCTATTATGGGCCGGGCGCGGTGGCTCACGCCTGTAATCCTAGCACTCTGGGAGGCCGAGGCGGGCGGATTGCTCAAGGTCAGGAGTTCAAAACCAGCCTGAGCGAGACCCCGTCTCTACCATAAAAATAGAAAGAAATTAATTGGCCAACTAATATATATAATATAAAAATCAGCCGGGCATGGTGGCGCATGCCTGTAGTCCCAGCTACTCGGGAGGCTGAGGCAGGAGGATCGCTTGAGCCCAGGAGTTTGAGGTTGCTGTGAGCTAGGCTGATGCCACGGCACTCACTCTAGCCTAGGCAAGAAAGCGAGACTCTGTCTCAAAAAAAAAAAAAAAAAAAAAAAAAAAAAAATGAAGCTATTATGAAGTAAAAAAATTTTTTAAAGAAAGAGATAAACAGAGAAACTAAACTCTGAAATAGGCTATCCATTTGAATTATATTGTCATAAAACAAATATCTTTCCCACCAAATTTATGTTATAATTAAAAAATTGCTTAATAACCAAATGTTTAATAGCAATCCTAAAACACTATCATTATAAAAATTATTAATACTTTGTAAGCGTATGTTTATTTGGTGCCAGGCATGGTGCTAACACATTCTCCAGTATGATGCTTACAATATTTCTGTGAAAGAAGTACTGTTATTACCTCTATTTTACAGGTTGGCAAACCAAAGCATAGAGCAGTTAAGTGACTTATGTAAGCCTGGTAAATTATTAAAGCTAGGATTCAGATTCAGGCAGTTTCTAGATCCTACAGTACTTCATGTTATAGATATTTTTGAAGGCCTAAGAAGAGAGAAATGAAAATACTTTTAGGGCTTCCCCATGCCCATAAAGTTTATATTAGAAAAAATTGACAGATATTATTTTTCTTCTAAACCACAATCACTTTCTCAAACCCCAAAGAATCAATCTTCCTGAACAGATTAAGATAATGTGTTATAAGATGCTAACATATGGTTTATCCTAATTCTTGCCTGAGAAAAGCTAAATATTGTAATTGTGAAGAAAACGGGATCCTCTCCCAAATTCTTGTTTCTACAAGTGTCTGAAGCAACAATAGCAGAATCACTACTCCAATCAGCAAGTTTCATGGATACATCTTCTTTTAACTTTAATAAATATAATTTCTTAGATTTTCCTATGAGTCTGCAACAGTATAAAAGAGGTTATTGGTTTTTTCTCTTTTCTTTAAGTGAGGAAAGGTACACAGGTGGGAGAGGAAAAACAGGCGAGGAATAAGGTAACACCCACAAACACACACTTGCCAAAGATAGAAACTTAAGTATCTGGCTACCATGTCTTAGATAACAATATCTTACAATCACCCTATAGAAAAAAAAAAAAAACCTGGCTTCTAATTGTGAATGGAGCTGAAAGGGATTAATATCTAAAAATAAAAAATAGATCTTTCATTTTCCTAGCTGCAAAGATATTTTGCTCCTCCATCTTTTCCCATTAGTCTGTTCCACATTCCCTTGTCCATTACTCCCTTCAGAAGTTATGTTTTCTTCCTATGTACATACTTGGCTTGTGCTTCTCCTATTGTACTCAGCATACTAGGTTTTTAATTATCCATGTTTAGTTGGTAGCTGCCTTCTCCACTAGACTTGTAAATTCTAAGGCAAGGATAATGCCTTGTATCATCCCACAGTGCTTGAGACGGCTCTCAACAAACTTCAGCTGAACTGAGTTTATCAAGTACCAAGGCATAAGCAGCAAGTGATTCAAACTATAGCAGGGCAAACATGAAGCTAAATGATTGAAAAATAGAAGACATCAAACAGCACCTAGACAAAAAGAAGGTAACATCCAGAAAGTAATTTGCTCTAGTAGCTGCTCTCTGACTATGACAACCAAAGTTTAAATCCCAGCTCTGCCACTCTCAGCTGGGGGAGTCTAAACACCTCCCTGAGAATGAGTTAAATGGGAAGAATAACAGTACTACTTCAGGTGGTTGTTGTGATGCCTATTTAGTGTTGAACCCAGTATCTACTGCACAGAAAACATTGAAACATGGTAGCTATTACTAAGACAGTTATACTTGGAGTTTCCTTGCCCATAATCACAAATTTAAACAAAATCACTTTAAAGGAAAGCCAACTGTATTCAAGGTAAAAATAATAGTACAAATGTTAAAATTCAGAATAACTTATTTTTACTTCTTCAGCCTCATTTTCTGCACTTCCCATGGCACTGTGCTGCACTGCCTGTGGTTCCCAGCACACATGCCATGTAGCCTTGGGCCTTAAGTTCATGCTTAAGAATGCTTCCCTCCCTCCTGCTATTCACCCCTAACCCTGTTTGCTGACCAAGTCCCACTCACTCTTTAAGGCTCAACTGTTCTTGCTGTTCTTCTTTCTCTTCCTCCAGGCTTTTGTATTTGTGATTACTACACTGTAACCTAATTACTTATTTAACATCAATCTCTCTTCTTCTACTCTAAGCTTCCTGAGGCCAGGGACTAATTGCCTGCTGGATCCCCAGCAGTGGCATAAATGAATAAACAAGCAGACATCTCAGACACAAGTGCCAGACACAAAAAGGTACTAAATAACTTTTTAAAAATTGCATCAAACAGCTCCATAAAATCTAAGCTGGAACACAGGGCTACCTCTCCCTATTTGTTTCTAAGCATATCCTCTCCTATTCAGTAAATGAAATATCCCCCCCGCCCCATCTTTCAGGAAGTCTAGGGAACCATGGGATCTTTTACTACATTTCAGAGCCAAGAGCACCTCCTCAGACCTTCCCTTGACAGACAAATGACAGGCACTGAGATCAGAAGCTGAAAATGGGCAAGAAAATGCAGGGCAGTTTGTAAGAGTATTTGAAAAGGATTCAGCACTAAGAACCAGAGGAAGGGAATGAATGGGATTATCTGCACAAAATAGCACTCGTTTTTTCTGATGAATAAGATTCTTAAATCTCTCTCATGTACATCAGGCCTCAGGCATATTTCAGACTGAGTAAAGGGACTTATCAATAATCATACTTTTTTAAAAAAATTGGAAATAGTTTTCCTATTACTAGGCTTTTTTGAATGAAAAACTATAGCTAAGCTTTTTTTTTTTAATGAACAAGGAAATGCAAAACAGGGACATGTGAATGCTTCAACAGGGCAGGCACTGCTAGAGCCCATAGGACAGCAGGCATTTAATGGAAAAACAGTAAATTCCTAAGCTGCCAGAATCAGGAGCGATATTTAATCATGTTACCTGGGAAGGCAGTGCTGCACAGTGTCTTTCTCAGACTAAGCATAACCTAGAAATTGTTCCCTCTCACTTAAAGCCAGATAGAAAGGATGAGAGACTTGAAGATACCTTTTGAGCACCAAAGGTCTGCTCTTTCTCTGGACTTACCAGACACTTGCATCAAATTTTTAAATTTAAGCTAGTTTAAAGTTTATTTTCTATCCATGCAATTCAATAAATACTAAGCAGTCATGCTAAACTAACCAGACCTCTATGGGACTAGCAATGGAACTTCAATGAAACACACTCCAGCTTATAACTGATTTCAATATTTCCCAAGGAAGAGTTACACATCATTGGAAAAAAGGAGTGATTTTTTTCATAAAATGAACTGGGTCAAGTTGTTAACTATTTGGAACAAAATATTAATATTAATAAATGCAATCCTGACCTCTCATCATGCAGTAAAATTAATTTCAGATGACTAAAGTAAAATATAAAAATAAAACTATAAACAACTTAAAAATACAGATGACTATTTCTGTTCTCTACTGATGGAAAACTGAACTAAGTAGAAAGATAATGGAAAAAACACACATATTTACATAAGATTTTGAATTGATAGAATTAAAATTTTTAAATGTACATTGAAATGAATAAAACAAACAAAACGAAATGGCAAATAAAAAACAGGCGCAAAATTTGCAACATAAGAGAAAAAGGTTAACATTCTCTTACACACACACACCATGGAGTACTACTCAACCATAAAAAGAAATGAAATAGTGCCTTTTGCAGCAACTTAGATGGAACTGAAGATCAATATCCTAAATGAAGTATCTCAGGAATGGAAAAACAGGCCTTCTCTTCCCTGTTCTTCCCGGAGTTGGGAAAAGCTGGGTTGAGAGAGGGGAAAAAGGAATGAAAAACAAATGCCATACATTCTAACTTATAAGTGGGAGCTAAACAATGGTTATATATGGTCATAAAGTGGTGTAATGGACAGTAGAAGGAAAGGAGGAGGAAGGGGGCAAGGGATAAAAAATTACAGTACAATGTACACTATTTTTGATAATGGGTAAACTAAATTATTATACAATTCATCTATGTAACAAAAAACATATGTACCTCCTAAATCTATTGAATTTTTTTTAAAAAGAATACTTATAAATCAATATTAAAAAACTACGCATGGAGAAAGCTGGGCGAAGTAATGAATGATTTACAAAACACAGAATATAAAACACATAATAGTAAATATTTGAAAAAATTATTAGCCTATGATAAAAATGTAAATTAAAACAACAATAAAATACTAGTGATTAAGAAAAATGGTTCTAGGGTCAGACACCAGACCTATAAACTTGGACAATTCACTTCCCTTCTTTGAGCCTCAATTTTCTTGGTAAAATAAAGATAATAATAATACCTACCCAACAGGAGTAATGTGAAAATTAAATAACATAATGCACATAAGGTGCTCAGGACAGTGTCCAATATACAGTAAGTGTTCAGTAAATAATAGCTATTATTACGATAAAGAAAAGGGATGATGATGAGGATACTTAGGGCTGATCAGGGTGTAGTGAAACTTTTTAAAATATTTATTTATTTATTTATTTTTCAGAGATGGGGGAGGGTCTCTCACTCTGTTGCCTGGGCTGAAACGCAGTGGCATGATCACAGCTCACTGCAACCTTGAATTCCTGGGCTCTAGTGATCCTCCTGCCTCAGCCTCCCGAGCAGCTGGGACTCCAGGCACGCGCCCCACACCTGGAGTCCTCCAGGCACGCGCCCCACACCTGGGGCTAATTTTAACTTCCTTTTTGTAGAGACAGAGGTCTTGCTATGTTGCCCAGCTAGTCTCCAACTACTGGCCTCAAGAGGTCCTCCTGCCTCAGCCTTCCAAAGCCCTGGGATGACAGGTGTGAGTCACAGCACCCACCCAATTTTTATATACTGTTTGTAAACAAAGATTGATATGATCTTCCTGGAGGATACTTTGTCGATATGTACCAAAAGTCTTAAAAGTGGTCATAACCTTTGGGCTGTTTAATAACCTAAAGATGTTTTTATGCTTAAAAACAATGGAAGAAGTCAAATGGAAATTGCTAAATATGACTATATCCATTGATCTTCCCATTGATCCATGTGTCAAATACTTTTAAGCCTTGATGATACAAAAGTATGCAAATAGACCCAGTCCCTGGCTTATAGGAGAACTAAGTAACCAAAACAACCAAGTACAGTAAAAAGCAAAGAGCCACCATGGGTAAGTATAGGGTATTATGGTGCACATCAAAGGAGCACCTACCATCGTCTGGGGGTGGAGTCAGGGAAGCTTCCCAGAAGAAGTGACATTTAAGCTGAGACCTGAAGAATGAGTAGATATTAGTTAGGTAAAGAGATGAAGGAAAAGTGCTCCAGGTAAAGGAAACAGCGTGTGCAAAAGCCTAAAGACCAAAGGGAGCAAGGCATATCAGCTTAACTGTGAGCGATGTGCAAGGCAGGGACTTGGAAAGAGACAAGGCTGAAGAGATAAGCAAGGTTGGCTCATTCAACGTCTCACTAGCAAAACTTTAAATTATAGACTTTATTCTAATACAAACTGAATTAAAAAGCAGATAGTTTGTAATAAGCATAAAAAAGGGTTAATATTCATAACATACAAACAGCTCGTAAAAAGGAAATACATGATTGAAGTGAGAGTTACATAGCGATGTAAATTTACTAAAAGTCATTGTTGTACACTTACTAAAACACATATATTTTAGGGTTTATAGATTTTACCTCAATAAAACTATCTTTTAAAAATGTTAATATAGGCCAGGCGCAGTGGCTCATGCCTGTTAATCCTAGAACTCAGGGAGGCCGAGGTGGGCAGATTGTTCGAGGTCAGGAGTTCGAAACCAGCCTGAGCAAGAGTGAGACCCTGTCTCTACTATAAATAGAAAGAAATTAATTGGCCAACTAATATATATAGAAAAAATTAGCCGGGCATGGTGGCGCGTGCCTCTAGTCCCAGCTACTTGGGAGGCTGAGGCAGTAGGATCACTTGAGCCCAGGAGTTTGAGGTTGCTGTGAGCTAGGCTGACGCACTCACTCTAACTTGGGCAACAAAGTGAGACTCTGTCTCAAAAAAATAAAGTTAATATAAATGTCTAATAAACACCTTCAAAATATTTGACCTGTTTAACAATAAAATACAAATCAAATCAACTAGATGCTATTCTTAATTCTAAAAAGTTTATAATTATTAAAAATGAAATGAGACTATCCAATGTTAATAAGGTTAGAAGAAATAAGCATTCTTATACTATGCGGGTTGAAATAAATATTAATTGGAATAACCTTTCTAGAAAGTATAAATATACTTAAAATTATTTATACCTTGTGATCCAATAATTACATTTCTTGAAATCTTAATAAATGTTCCAAAATGCAATCAAATATTTATGCCCAATTATGTTAACTGCAAGGTAATTTATAATAGAAAAAAAAAAGTTGGAGGTTGAGGCCAGCAGATCACACCTATAATCCCAGCACTTTGGGAGGCCAAGGCAGGAAGATTGCTAAGGCCAGGAGTTCAAGACCAGCCTGGGCAATATAACAAGCCCTCATCTCTACAAAAAATGAAAAAAAAAAAAAAAAGTTAGCTGAATACACTGGCATGTGCCTGTAGTCCCAGCTACTTAAGAGGCTGAGGCGGGAGGATCACTTGAGCCCAGGGGTTCAAGGCTATGGTGAGCTATCATAGTGCCACTTGCACTCTAGTCTGGGTGACAGAGCGAGACCTTGTATCTCTTAAAAAAAAAAAGTTGGAAAAAGCCTAGATGCCCACCAGTAATGAAATGGTTAGAATGAGTTATAATATAACTAATCAATTCAGCCATTTAAATGACGTGGCAATACATCTATGATATATACCAAACTTAAAAAAAAAAGGATATAAAAGTATATATACTGCCATTTCAACTTTATAAAATACAACAATGGCCTGTGTCCTTATAATTCTCTGTATTTCCAGATTTCCTACAATGGCCATGTACTATCTCTAGACTTCATTAAAGTTTCCAAAGTTGTCTTCAAAAAATTCAAAAGCATCACTTTTAAGTGTTTCTGCTTCATAGAAATCAACTTCATACTTGCCTTGGCTTTATTTTCTCTACCTAAGGAGAAAGATGTGGCCATATTTTATATACCTACACACACACACACATACACACATAACTCAATAACATCTTACTTATCTAGCATCAAGAAATAAAATATTAATACATAAATGAATTTACTAATTAATTAAAATGTGCAACTTAAATGTCAAAACTTCAATGAAACTTGGATGAACATCTAAAAATACACCACACTCAACCCTGACTGCTTAAATCAAGATTTAAGACAAAGGCCGGGCGCGGTGGCTCACGCCTGTAATCCTAGCTCTCTGGGAGGCCGAGGCGGGCGGATCCTTTGAGTTCAGGAGTTCGAAACCAACCTGAGCAAGAGCGAGACCCCGTCTCTACTATAAATAGAAACAAATTAATTGGCCAACTAATATATATATACAAAAAAATTAGCCGGGCGTGGTGGTGCATGCCTGTAGTCCCAGCTACTCGGGAGGCTGAGGCAGAAGGATTGCTTGAGCCCAGGAGTTTGAGGTTGCTGTGAGCTAGGCTGACGCCACGGCACTCACTCTAGCCTGGGCAACAAAGTGAGACTCTGTCTCAAAAAAAAAAAAAAAAAAAAAAAAGATTTAAGACAAGATTAAACCTTCTTATAATGATTCAGGGTCATCATATGAACATATAATAATAGCTCCAGGAACTACTGGATCCTAGAGGGGTATCTGTCTCTATATTTAGTAGCCAAGAACTGCTAATTTTTTCTTCTTATGCCAGCTATTTATGGGTTGTTTTTTTTGCCTCTTCCCGTACTATGAAACTATCAGCACTATAGGAAGCCTGTCTTCAGCAGCACCAACAAGTTTGCATTCCTCTTTTGTTATCACTAATCTTCTAACAGTAAGGAAACTAAATATCCAAGTTTATAAGAATTCCATATATATTAAGAGTTAGTAGGTTTCAAATAAGTGTATCACCTAAAAAGATTTACACAGACTTGGATGATTGTGTTCCAGGTAGTCATGTCATGGTTGCAATATAGGCTGTGTGCGGTGGCTCACGCCTATAATCCTTTGAGAGAGGCCAGGGCGAGAGGACTGCTTGAGGCCAGGAGTTCAAGAACAACTTGAGCAACATAGCAAGATACCTGTGTCTACAAAAAATGAAAAAACAAAAAAATAGCCTGTGGTGGCACATGCTTGTAATCCCAGCTATGTGGGAGGCTGATTACATGAGCCCAGGAATTTGAGGTTGCAGTGAGCTATGATAGCACCACTACAGTCCAGCCTGAGCAACACAGCAAGACCCTGTCTCAAAAAAAAAAAGAAAAGAAAAAAAAAAAAAAGAAAGATTACAATATAAATGAACTCCAGAGAGAGTGTGAGTTCTTGATTATAACTCAAGTCTTGTTCCTTTACTCAACTGGCAATCAAATCTCAGGATCAGAAACTCATATGCTATTTCTTTCATCACATAATAAGTGATGTGGACCAGGAGCAAAGGAACTTAGTTGTAGTGCAGGTTATTACAACCACCAGTTTTATAACCTTCAGCAAGTCTTTTAACCTTGGTACCTGTCCTGAATAACTTATAGGGCTGCTCTAGAATTCAGTTAGATTATGAACACAAAAATACTCTGACAACCATAAAACACTACACAAAAGTAAAAGAGTATTATGTTATTATACTGTGTTTATGGGACCCTGGATAAACACAAATATCAATTCAAAAAATTCATGCCAGATGAGAGGCGAGGGGGACGGGGAAATGATGGTCAAAGAGTACAAAGTTTCAGTTAGTCAATAAGTTCAAGAGATCTACTGTAGGAGATGGTGACAATAGTTGATAATAAGGTACTGTACACTTGAAAACTGCTAAGGGAGTAGATTTTAAATGTTCTCACCACAAAAAAATGCCAGGTATGGGAGGTGATGGATATGTTGACTTAATTGTTTTACAATGTACACATATATCAAAACATCATGCTATATACCATAAATAAATACAATTACTATCAATAAAAATACATTTTTTAAAATAAAATTTTAAAAGAAAATTCGTTATTAGAAATAAAGGACCTAATTCTTAAAATGCCTATTAATTAGGAAATACCGATTATCTAGGAAGAAGAATATATCCCAAGAGTTGGCATCTCAAATCCCTCCTCCCCTATATCCAATCACTCCCCAAGTCCTTTGAGTCTTTTCTACAACCCCCACATATGTCCCTTTCTTTCCATTACTACTTCAAAATCCCATGTCAGACCTTTATTATCTCACACCTGGGCTTCTACAACAGCCTCTAACAGGCCCCACTCATGGCTTCTCTTTCCCTTCCTCAAATCCCTCTGGCTCACAGCTACTAACTAGATCAATTTTCTTAAAACACCACTGTGATCATTTCTGCTCAAAACCTCTGAGGACTCTCCATTACCTTCTCCATCGAGTTCAAACTGCTAAGCTCTGTAGTCCCTGTTCAACTCTAGCTGCCTCTTCACCATTTTTTTTTTATTTATTTATTTTTGAGACAGGGTCTCGCTCTGTGGCCTTGGCTAGAGTACAGTGGTGTCATCATAACTGCAACCTCAAACTCCTGGGCTCAAATGATCCTCCCACCTCAGCCTCCAGAGTAGCTGGGACTACAGGCACACTCTACCATGAAGGCTACTTTTTCTATTTTTTGTAGAGATGGGGTCTCTACTCTTGCCCATGCTGGTCTTTAACTCCTGGCTCAAGCAATCCTCCCACCTAGGCTTCCCAAAGTGCTAGAATTATAGGTGTGAGCCATTTTGCCCTGCCCTTTCTCACCTTTATTGCTTACTATTCTCCCAAACAAATCCTTCCTCAAACTGATCTATTTAATTTCTTCAGATATGCCTTGCACTTTTCTGCCTTCTAAGTCTTAGTGCACCCACCTTCTTTGCACCTCTAATACTTTCCTCATTACAGCTGCTATCTTGGCCTGTAAAAATTCAATCCATCCTTCAAGAACTAGTTTGTGAGCCACCTACTATGTATACTACTTGATCGCCAAGGAGATCCAAGGCAGATCGCCAAGGCAGATTCCAAAGTTAGGCACATCTGGGTTTCACTTACAACTCCAACCATTTACTGGCAGAGTGACACTGGGCACATTCCTTAATATCTCTTTGCCTCAGTTTCTTCATTTGTAAGATGGGGATAAGAGCAACTTCCCTTAGAAAAATTGTGAGGAGTAAATGAGTTAATTCACATAAAGTACTTAGCATGATGCCTGGCACAGACGCGGAACCAAAAGATGTTAAATATTGTTATTACTCTTATTATTACCATTGCCATGAGAGAATTTATCTTAATCTGAATTCGGACAATACTTACAGCCATTACAAACTGGCTCTTCAGGTACATATGGTATCATTACCCTCACTCTCCTTTTCTACCCTCTCACCTAATGTTTCTTCTTCCTCCACTGTCCCCTGCCCCCAGATTATATGACAGGTCAATGTCTTATACATCTTAGTATCTACAATGGCTATTCACAACTAGTAGATTGTTAAATGCCTAATGAAATAATACTAAAAAGCTGACAGTATTAAAATGTCCTGTATCCTCTAGTGGGAAAGTATAACAGAATGCTTAAAGTAATTAATTTAAATTTCTAGCCTCACAAAATTAAATCTCTTCTTTCATAGTTCTCTAGATTCTTTTTGCTCACTCTCTCTCTTTTAAAATAAACAACCCCACCTATTCATACAGCAAGAGATGCAGCAATAAAATACATGGAAGTCAGAGAGCAGCTAAACACTGGAGATAAGGACCATGAGACAACTTGGCTGAACACAACTCTGGATGGAGTCAAATAGGAAGACAATTTAAAAGGAAAGGAAAGGTAATTAGCCTATCAGTTATGTTAACGATGCTGTGTATATTCACCAGCCCCAAGATTCCTTCGTATATAATATATGGGCCAAGTATAAACAACTGAAATAACCAGGCTAGTAGATATGGAATACCATTTAGCTTAACAACTGAACTTACTACACAGTCAGTTTAATCACGTATATCGATAGTGACTGTTGGCCAGGCACAGTAGCACACGCCTATAATCTTAACCTACCTTTGGGAAGGTAAGGTGGGAGAATCACCTGAGGCCAGGAGTTCAAGACCAGCCTGAGCAAAAGTGAGACACCCCCCCCCCCTTCTTTCTACAAAAAATAGAAAAAAGAAATTAGCTGGGCATGTTGTCCCAGCTACTTGGGGGACTAAGGCAGGAGGATCACTGAAGCCCAGGAGTTTGATCAAGGTTGCAGAGAGTTAGGATCATGCCACTGTATTCTACCCCAGGAGAGAGCAAGACCCTGTCTCAAAAAAAAAAAAAGTGATGATTAACATAACTCAAGATTCTAGAGTAATGCAAGTTTTGGCTAATGAAGTCATACCAAGTAGATATGGCCTTATTGTATACTAATCATTCACTTCAAGAAAATTAGTATGATAAATGGCCAACAGGTATATGAAAAAATGCTCAACATCACTAATCATCAGAGAAATGCAAATCAAAACCACAACGTAATTATCATCTCACTCCAGTTAAAATGGCTTATAACAAAAAGACAGGCAAAAAGATGCTGGCAAGGATATAGAGAAAGGGGAATCCTTGTACACCGTTGGAAAGAATATAAATTAGTATAGTCATTATGGAGAAAAGTATGGAGGCTCCTCAAAAAACAAAAAATATGATCCAGCAATTCCACTACTGGGTATATATTCAAAAGAAAGGAAATCAATATATCAAAGAGATTATCTGCACTCCCATGTTTATTGCAGCACTACTCACAATAGCCAAAATATGGAATCAACCTAAGTGTCCATCAACAGATGAGTGGATAAAGAAAATGTGGTATATATACACAGTGGAATATTAGCCATAAAAAGGAATGAAAGAACAAAAGCCTGTCATTTGCAGCAACATGGATGGAATTGGAGGCCATCATGTTAAGTGGAATAAGCCCACAGAAAAAGACAAATGTCACATGTTCTCACTCATATGTGGGAGCTAAAAGAGTGGCTCTCATGAAGACAGACAGTGGATTGGTGGTTACCAATAAGGGGGGGGAGGGAGAATGAAGGGGAAAAAATAATATAAATATATTTATTACTACTGAATTCTACACCTAAAAATGTTAAAGATGGGGCTAGGCACAGTGGTTCATGCCTCTAATCCCAGCACTTTGAGAGGCCAACGCAGGAGGATTGCTTGAGACTAGGAGTTCAAGACTAGCCTGGGCAACATAGACTCCATCTCTACAAAAAAATAGAAAAATTAGCCAGGCATGGTGCCATGTGCCTGTAGTCCCAGCTACTCAGGAGACAGAGGTAGGCGGATCTCCTGAACACAGGCGTTCCAGGCTACAGTTAGCTATAATGGCACCACTGCACTCCAGCCTGGGCAGACAGAGCGAGGTCCTTGTCTCTAAGAAATAAATTAATTAAAATAAAGTTGGGGCCGGGCGCTGTGGCTCACGCCTGTAATCCTAGCTCTTGGGAGGCCGAGGCGGGCGGATTGCTCAAGGTCAGGAGTTCAAAACCAGCCTGAGCAACAGCGAGACCCCGTCTCTACTATAAATAGAAAGAAATTAATTGGCCAACTGATATATATATGAAAAATTAGCCGGGCATGGTGGCACATGCCTGTAGTCCCAGCTACTCGGGAGGCTGAGGCAGAAGGATCACTCGAGCCCAGGAGTTTGAGGTTGCTGTGAGCTAGGCTAACGCCACGGCACTCACTCTAGCCTGGACAACAAAGCGAGACTCTGTCTCAAAAATAAATAAATAAATAAATAAAGTTGGCATGAAGACAACTTGATATACATATATTATTACTATCACAGAATAAACTGTTTTCAACAATGCCCAGGGAAAATAATGTTACTATAATACTGATTTTTAGTTTGCTGGCATGACTCTACTAACCTTCAATTATTTTCTCAGCCAAAATCAGACCTGGTAACCACAAACCAAAGAGTTTACTAGTGGAATTAATTATTAAAAAGATGGTTTGATGGTATGTTAATGACTTTCCAAAGACTAGAATAAGAAAACTAAGCATAAGAATAAACTACATTAAATTTCTATACCTATGATACTTGTCTTCAGAGGATCTTGAAATGTTTTACCAGCTTTGAATTACTTTATTCTCAAATTACAGAATCTTAAAGACTCAGAAAGAGCCTTACAAGTCCCCCATTGCAAGAATCCTTTATACCACCTCCCAGGCACAAGGTCCTCCAGCCTTTGCTTGAATACTTTCAGCAATGGGCACTATTTTGCAAGGCAGTGTACTCCATTGTTGATTCTTCCTTACAATCACTGGAAATCTGCCTCCCTGAACTTCTACCTAAGGATCCTAGTTCTGCTCTCTGAAACCACACAAGATAAGTTAACCTCTGAAATATAACCACTTCTTGAATTATGACATAGTTGTCAATTTGGGCACACAAAATGTAAAAGCTCAGAAAAGAAGAAACCACCACTATACCCAACAAAATTTTGAAATTCAGGAAACTATATTGAAATCGCAAGCCAACATGTTTTCAGTATCAAAGCTCACACCTCAGTTAACATATAAATATTAAGAGTAACCTGATTTCTTTTAAGTAGAAATTGACATTGTTTACTGAATACCTTTTTTGCAACTTGATACCACTAAATTCACAAGTTTAAAAAATTACAATTCTGTAGGAAGTTCAAGATGGTTTTCCCAATTGCTCATGTTTCCATTCAGTCTATTTCTCTTTAAAACATCTGGATGTTTGTTTTTTAAAGCCCATTTTGTAATATTTTATTTTAAAAATGATTTTCAAAAATGAAGCCTAAGAGAACGGAGTGTAAAGGAGTGGGGGTGGGGCGAGGAGAGAAGGCAAAGATGGGCCCAGCAGAGAAAGGCTGGTCACTGGGTATTTTCCTTCTGGAAGCATGCTTTATTGGCAAAGGCATCTGAAGTAACGAGCCATACAAACAAGACCCAAGAACGAGAACGATCACGAGTAATGAGTGGTAAGGCATAAATGTCTAAGATGGAAATGAATTGGCACTGATCATCAAGCAGCACCAGATGCTTCCAGACCTCGTAGAGGAAAGGTGAGAGGTCCAAGAAACAGAGGAGACCGCTGCCACCCTTCACGGAAGGGAAGAAACCAAGCAGTAACTACCGTTCAGCTGTCCAAAGAAGCCTGAACGGTACAGAGCACAAGAAAGCCAGCAAGTGACTGGGGGAAAGGCACACACCCTGGCGAGTCCGAAGACGGGTGTGCAGTGTGCAAATACTACACGGGTCCATGAAATGGTCTGGGTAAGGGGATGTGGGTGTGGGTAAGGGGCTACCGCAGGCGTCTCACGGTCCCCTCCCTGCAGCAGAGCAACAGAGGGTAAAAGAAGGGGGAGGGTGAAAAGCAAGAATGACTCATTACCAAAAGGAAGTGCTCAAGCCATAGGAAGGCATGCCACAGGGGATTTCAGGGCGAGGACTGTGAGGAGCTAGGTGCTCAGGGTGATAGGGGCAAAACCCAACGTCCTGTAGTTCCTGCTGCTTGTCTTTAAGATGGGGGTGTGGGGGGGTTCGCGGCAGCTGAGCGCCAAGGCCTGGGAAGCGGCGCGGCGCGTGCGCAGTGGCGTTCGGCGGGACCCGCTGAGGCAAAGCGGAGCCGCAGTGACAGAAGCAAGCACAGCGGCCGTCAGGAGGGACTCACCGAGGCGCAGGGGCTGGAGGTGGTGCTGGGGGTAGGCGACCGCTGGACCGTGACCAAAGCCATCTAGGCGCTGCTGGGTTGTTCCGGGCAGGGCATTCTCGTCCTGAGTGTGGGGGACGGGAGGGTGACGGAGCCGGGATGGGGAAAGGGATGCAGGGTAGGGGTGAAGAGGGGACGGGGAGCAGGAAGAGGACGCGGGAACAGCCGCAGGCTCAGCACCCACCACCGGACTCTCGCGGACTGACGCGCCGAACAGGCGGCGGGCGGGCTGGCGGGCGGTTCGGCAGCTGCGGGGCACAATGAGTGCTCCCAGTGCGCAGGCGCCACCTGTCAGCAACCGCCTCTCCCCTCGGCGCGCGCCGCCGCCTCGTCGTAACCCTTGAGTTGCCGGAAGCCGGCCGACTGCGTGCGCCTCAGGCCGCCGCCCCCTCCCGGGTTTCCTCCTTGGCGCTGCAGTCGCGCCGTTTGCGCGCGAGGGGTGCGGTGGAGTGGGGCTGGGGCGGAGGCGGGGGCCGGGAGGAGCCAGCCGCGTGAGGGGTCCCAGGGCTGAGTGCCGCGGGAATCCTCACTCTTGTGAGACAACCATTTTGTGAGGTGGGGCGCCCGGCTTAACCAACCTCAGAGGAAAAAAACTGAGCTGGAAATCCTAAAGCAAACACGTTTTCTGGTGGCGAAGGGCTTTACGGAGTTTCAAACGCTTTCACTGGGCGTGGATGGGTCTGGGCTAGACCTAGAGACCAGTTTGCCCTCCTTTGACCCGGGTCTCGGGGGCTTGTTCTGAGCTTTTCCCACCCTTCCGGCTATGTTTTATGATAAGACTTCTTGAAAGAAAGAACAATTTTCAGTTTTATACCTAGGAAAGCTTCATGGTACCCTCATACTTCCTCTATTACTTAGGTAAAGACTCATTCATTATTCCTGAGATGAAGAGAAGCTGAGTGAGCCTGGGAGTCCGAGAAAGCTGGGCTCACAGAGTTGTAAGGGTCCAACCTGCTATTTACCTCCCACTTGCTTCCTGCTGTGAAGAAATGCTTTTAATTAAACAGGATTTGCTCGTTGAGCTTTCTTCTCCTTCGGTCTCTTAAGTTTCTTTATTTTATAGACATATGGAAAAATGTAGATTAAAAAATATTTTAAGGGAATAATTTTCTAAAAGGTAAACTGTTAGCAGAACATAAGCCAATGAATGTAATGGAAAATCAAGATTAAAAAGGAAAAAAAAATCGCACAATGTAAATACCATTGATTATTTACACAGAGAAAGAGAGCTATTTCTCAATTTGAGTGGATGAGCTGGTAAATACCATCATACATATCAAAGCTGTAGAAAACACACACAGGAGTTTGCAGTTATTGAAACCCACCTCCTCCTGTTTGTCACTCAAACACTCTTGGATCTCATTGCTCCTTTTAAACTGACAGGGCCATCGTGAGCTCTTTCTGGCTGCTGTACGGTTAAGTGCCACAAGAGCCCTCTGTGCTGAGCCTTTGTTCTCTCCCTGGGGCCCTGTGGTTGAAATAATTAGCAGGGAGGTTCCATCAAGAATCAGACTCTGAGGGTCCCTGTACTGTACAGTCCTATGCAGTGTATTGCAGAGAAGCCAGCTGGTAGGCTTTTGCCCCCTGGTGGTGATCAAAGGTGCCTTGGAGACAAAATTAAACAAAGATGTATGGTTCACAGATTAAACAATCTGACTGTGTTTTTCCCAGAGCTACTTAGTAAACAGGAAAAGAGAAGGCAAGGTTCAGAAGTAAGAACTTTGAACCAATGCATGAGACAAAACAGGAAGCTATATACAAAGCCAAGAAATATACATAGCTGAAAGCTGAATGAACTAAGTAATGTAGTATGTGTGGTTTATGAACCAAAGTATCATTCTAGAAAAAGCATTTTTCAAATCCATAGGCCTTAGTAATATACTTGCATATTGATTCTCTTACTGACTCAGGGATGGCAACACTGATTACCTACTTTTGTGTAGTAACAGACTCAAGAAATTCTTTTGGAAGATGAGAGGGTTAAATCCATTGACCTTACAGTTGGAAGAGCACTACTGTAGGAGTCAGAAGACCTGGTTTCTAGTTCCTGCTCTGTAAAACCTCAGGAAAATGGCTTGACCTTTTTCGACTTTAGTTCCTCCTTCTCGACAATGGAACCCTAACTTACAGGATTTTTGAAATAAGGTATGTAAGATGCAGTATAAACTGTAAAGCCTGTATGTAATTAAAATAACTTTCTTATTCCCTAAGGTTTGTTCCAAGTTCAGTTAGCTTTTGTTGAGTATACCCTATGTGCAGAAAATAGATTCAAGAAAAAAAGGGATAAAATAACAAAAAGATATGATCCATGCCTTTTCTTAATAGTAGGAGAAGTAGATTAGTGTAAGTGTAGAACATTTTTGTTCCAAGTGATAAAATCCCAGTCAAAATTGGATTGTAAGGTACCCAAATTCACATTCAGTTTGTATCAGGAAATTAATTTATTAATTTGCAGGATAAATATCTCTTCCTGGTATGTTACCTTTTCAGTAAACTATGATTTAGAAATGGGATGTATGTTCATTAATTTATTTACCTTTAATTGAGAAAATATTTATTGAGTATGTATTATAAACTAGAAACTATTTTAAGAACAAAATAAATGTTTACCTATTAGGGGCTCATAGCCTATTAGCAGGGAAAAGCACATCAACAAATAATTACAAGTGTTACAGTTCTTTTAGAATTTGTCTAGCAGGTTTTCCAGTCCTTACTGGAAGACCCCATAAAAAACAAAAACAAAAAAACAAATAATTACAGTGTAATTTAGTGGTATCATGGCTTCTGTCATTTATGCTAGGCCCCAAAGGATATATATACATATATATATATATATATATATATATATATGAATATGAAAAGCTTTGATGCCTACAAAGTTCTATAGAAACACAGAGGAGAAGGTCTGGGCAAATGTACTCTTTATGGTATTGGCTTTCAGCCTTTGGCTGAAGATCCCAATATTGTCACTTTGTGAATGGAGCTGGATCACGGTGAGCATTTGAAATCTATGCTCTCTGCCCCATTTATACCTACTCTTTCCTGGGCGCCGCCATGGTTCCTGCTTGGTTTTCTAGTGATCTGAGAGAGTGGGTATCTATTAATTCTTCTAATAGAGTGAAGATCCTAGGATCCTTTTACTGCCCTATCTGAATTTGAGAATAGAGAAGCCAAGAGCAGGATTCTCAAAACAGGAAGCCAAAGAGACAAAAGTCCTCCTATTTTAACACCTTCTCACTTCCCACCTATCATATTGGAGGCCTGGTTGTACCAATGGAATCCATGTAACCCTTAACTTGTATCAGTACTTTTTTGGGGGTGAAATTGTAACCCACTCCATGAATAAAAATGCCTTTTTGTAGTTCTCTTATGTTTCAAGTTCCCAGGCCAGGAAGATTTGCTGACCAGACTTTAACTTTCTGTTCTACTGATCCCCTTTTGAGTTATTCCCCCCCCCCCCCCAGAAACAGTGGAGCTTCCTTGCAGCCATCAGATAACTACAAAGCCTTACACCACCTGTTGTCCAGGGAAGACAAGATAAGGGACACCCCACCACAGATTGTGCCCAAGGACCTGCTAAGCAACCTACTCCCCACATCCTGCCTGCACACAAGACTGAAAGAATGACCAATATTAACCCCTATCTCATTATATTATTAAAATCTCCACCCTGGGAGGGACTTGTCCGCCATCTTTTTATCATGCAACATATGTATTAGCATGATTTCTCATTGCGTTTGAGTGCCCTACACTCCACCCTAAACATGTAAAGTTGCTCATACACTTCATGTATTATTCATTTCACCTCTAGAAAAACCCCCAACCCTGCCAATGGGGGACATGGATTTGAGGTAGTCCATTCCTCCCACATCCCCATTGTCATATCCTCCACAATCTCCTTTCTTCCTTGACAATCCTCGTTTTCTCATTAATTGGCTGTCTGTGCAGCAAGCAACAGTGGGAACCTCCCCCCGCTTGTTGTTTTGTTAACAAAATTATAGGGGAACTTGAAATCCCTGAGGTTAGCTAGTTCTTAAGGTTTGAGAATCTGATAAAAATGACTGACCTTTTCTTAGAAAGATGCAGTTGTACATTTCACATCCCCACTGAAATCCATCAAGGGATCCCAGGTTAATAATCTTAATTTAAAGGTTAAAGCAATGGTTCTCAACCTTTTTTACACATCGTGACATCTGTAGAAATAATATTTGCACAGTACATTAATAAATTAAAGGAGATTTGGAGACAACTATGTGGAGCATGGTGAAAAAATTCATTTTTGTTACATTACATATTTTTTATGAGAAAAATTAACATATTAAGGATGGCATTAAATATAGAATTTATAAATTTTTTTTAGTTTCCACACACAGCATTGAATTTTTATAAGTTTTTTTGTGTTTTTTGTTTGTTTGTTTGTTTGTTTGTTTACTTTTTTTTAGAGACAGAATCTTGCTCTGTTGCCCAGGCTAGAGTACAGTGGTACAATTGTAGCTCACTGCAGCCTCGAACCCCTGGGGTCAAGCAATCCTCCTCCTTCAGCCTCTAGAGTAGCTGGGACTACAGGCACCAACCACCATGTCCAGCTAAGTTTTCTTATTATTATTATTATTATATATATGTATTGTTATTGTTTTAGAGATGAGGTCTCACTATGTTGCCTTGGCTGCTCTTGAATTCCTGGCCTCAAGCAATCCTCCCACCTTGGCTTCCTAGAATACTGGAATTGCAAGGATGAGCCAATGAACCTAGCCAGCTGAATTTGTATAAGTTTCTAAATAGAGTCTTCTCAAAACTTTAATGAAAAACCTGAGATTGCTTCTGTAAACATAACATTTTTGAAACAGGGTTTTATGATTGAAATTACCACATGCAGTTCCTGAACAAGAGAGTTTAACAGTTTTTTAACAGAGTTTAACAGAATTTGATCTCTTCAAATTCTTGGTATTCATCATTGAGGAGAACTTAGTTGATACAAGTAGGTGATAGAAATTTTTAAAACAATTTTCACAACAATTGCAAAATTATAAGTATAAATTATATTTGACCCTAATAGCTGTTACTTTTTTCCCATTTGTGAATGTAATGTGTAAATATACTATGATAATGTGACTGGATTTAGAATCCACTCAAATACTTTTCATGTCAAGTATATGTTGCAAAATAATGACAAAGCTCTTATTTGCAGAGTAAGGTTGTGTTATTAGAGCAATAATTCTGCAGCTAACTTGAACATAACTAAAAGAGCACATAAGATATAAACAAAGAGAAGAATTCAATATACATGAAGAGAGCGATTTCAGAGCTGAGTCCATCAGGAGTATTTAGGAGGCCTCACTACCTTTCCTGGCCACACCTGAGGCTATGAGTCCTGTTCCTTTGGTACATGGAATATGTACTCCTCCAGTAGCTCCAAGGCACAGTGTTTATGATGGGCAGCCATATGAACTACAACTGGCTTCTGAAAGTGATACCCTGGTAGTATAATACTCCGTGGCTTTGCTTAGCAAGTCTTTCATTGTGCTTGCCCCTGTAGGACCATGGGGCAAACAGGGGTGGGTCATGAGACCCTGGTTCTTTTGGGTTGCTCTCTGAGAATCCCTAGATCACACTGCTTCTGGCCAGGAGTGAATTACCTGGTGGTACCCACCATTCCAGTTCTTTCAGGCCACTCCTAGAGCTGAATAGATAACTGTCTTGCAGTATATCTATAACTCATTCATTGTACACCAAATGAACTTTGTCACTTAAAAGACCGTAGTTTATATAGCTAAGCTTGTTGAAAGAGAGCAAATAAAAAGAAAGATGGATCCAAAAAAAAGAGAAGAAATCATGGTACTATCCTTGATAATCCAATCCCTTATATTTGTAATTACTTGGGTATAGTTATAAGTATAAATTAATATAGCACAAACAGAATATATAAGAGCTGAGAATGACTGGAGTATAATTGAGTCATGTGTTGTCTTTACATGGTTGTAATTTTTCTTACATTTTATAAAAACCCACACTAACTTCATTTATCTGTCAGCATCCAGACAGGAGATAGAAACCACACCAGTTATTTGCAAAGAGATTTTAACAAAGAATTATTAACTAGATATGAAGTTGTTAAATAAATAAAAAGGTAAAAAGAAACATCTGAGATATCACAGAGATAGCAACTACTACATCATTAGGGATGGGGGAAAAAACCCAAAGGAAGCAAAGGGGAAAACTCAGAAACTTAGAGAAGTAGCCCCACAGAGCTGAAACTCAGGTCACTATGGAGAAGGCACTGCTCAGCTGGTGTTGGTGTCTCTGAACTTAGAGGAGGGGCACCATGGGGTCTGGGATCCAGACCTCTGAGGCAGGAGCACTGGATGGCTGATGTTGATGTTATTGAATAATGAAAACTTCAGGAATACAGAAAAACTACAAACTGGATTTAGCTATTGCTACAAAAAGGAAATCTTGCCACCAGGATGAAGAAGCATTACTAGGTGAAGCACACAAGAAGCAAAAGGCTACAAGAAGCAGTCAGGTAGTAGACAAGAAGAAGCAAGTTCTGGGCCTGGTGGCTCATGCCCGTAGCATGTTGGGAGCCCAAGGTAGGAGGATCCCTTGAAGCCGGGACTGGGCAACATAGCGAGACTTTGTCTCTACAGAAAATTTTAAAAATGCCTGGGCATGGTGGCATGCACCTGTAGTCCTAGGTACTCAGGAGGCTGAAGCAGGGTGATTGCTTTGCTTGAGCCCAGGAGTTTGAGGCTGAATGAGACCCTGTTTCTAAAAAAAAAAGAAGAAGCAGCAGCAAGTCTGTTGTCCTTCCTTCAACAGTGGGTTCTCCCTCTGGAAAACCCAATTAGCAAAGTATGACAGAGTAGCAAGCTGGCAAAGCAAAGAAATATGATTTTCAAAGTCTCAGCTCCAACATTCAAGTAGACTAAAAATGGGTGAGTTTGGAGCTGAGACAGTAATTTAATAACTGGTACTTGATTGATATGGAAAGTGATGCCAGGGATGGAATTTATCTCCCATCCTCTGGTTTGCATATATCTCATAAAGATAGTTAAAGGCCTTGCTAATTCCTGCTCCTCAGATACAATCAACATACTCTCATCAATGTACTAGATAAATGTTATGCTAACTGGGAGGTCAAGATGCTCAATGTCTCTGTAGACTATATTATGACAGAGATCAAGAGAATTGATGTAGCCTTGACACAAGACTATAAAGGAATGTTATTGGCCCTGCCAAGTAAAAGCAAACTGCTTCTGGGTTCCTTGACAATTTATACAGAGAAATAAGCATTTGCTAGGACAATAGCTGCATACCATGTTCCAAGAGCTGTGTCAATTTGCTTCAGTAAAGGTACTACATATGAAAGAGCAGGTGCAAGTGCAGGCATTACCTGGTTAAATTTATAATAATTTATTTGTAACCCTAACAATATTTGTACCTCTATAATATGATGAAATAAAAAAAATTTATAATAATTTACAGTCATTCTCCAAGATCTACCTGCCTTATTCACAGGCCAAACAGGCAAGTTCAATTGACATGAGATAGATTTCATCACCCCTGCTTTTTCAGACTTTTCTTGGTATCATTAATCTCTGCAATCCCACATTCTCCTACTCCAAGGAAGCAATATTTTTGTTTGCTATCCTGGTATGTAAGGGTGAAAGGAGGGTTTCTAAGGACTTCAACTAGGCCCTTCATACTATAATGGTCCATATTCCAGAAAGAGAGCCAATATGAAGAGTCCTGCCAATTACCAGTATTTGTGTTTTAATTATACATTCAGGATGAAATCATGGCAGGGTGGTTGGTTCTATGGCTCTACTTGCCCCACTGTGATCCAGACTTGAGTTAAGACTCCATCTTTTTTACCTGGCCACCATAAGCCCCCACTTTACCTGGTGAACTGCAGTGGTATTTTGGGTCCCAGGAATTTACATCAATTTAGAACCAGTGTTTAGGTATTCATGAGAAATGTGGATATTTCCCCAGCACACAGTCATTTTAGGAAATGGCCACAGATCTCTGCAGAGAAGACTTGGAGGAAGATTTTTCAGTACATACTAGTGGCAGTGTTGCAGAGTTCTTTCTCAAAGGGAACCAGGCTTCCTTTCAGTTAGAGAACTGGGTGAAAGGTTGGTACTCTTCATTGTGGGGATTAAAGTCATATTTTTGGCCACCATACAGTCATACCTTGGAAGTGCCAAACTGCCACAATAAAGTGAATACCATAATAAAGTGAGTCACATGAAATTTTTGGTTTCTCAGTACATATAAAAGTTATGTTGTTTATACTATATAATAGTCTATTAAGTATGAAATAGCACCATATCTTTAAACATACATACCTTAATTAAAAAATATTTTATGGCTAAAAAATGTTATCGTCTGCACCTTCAGCAAGGCATAATCTTTTTGGTGATAGAGGATCTAACCTCAATGTTGTTGGCTGCTGACTGTTCAGGGTGGTGGTTGCCAAAAGTTGGAGTGACTATGGTATTTCTCTTTAAAATAAAGAAAGAATAAAGTTTGCTGGACCAATTGACTCTTCCTTTCATAAATGATTTCTCTGTAGCCTGTCATGCTGTTTGATAGCATTTTACCCACAGTAGAAATTCTTTCAAAACTGGAGTCAGTCCTCTCAAACCCTGTTGCTTCTTTATCAGCTAAGTTTGTGCAATCTTCTAAATCCTTTGTTGTCATTTCAACAGTATGCACAGTGTCTTTACCAGGAGTGGATTCCATCTCAAGAAACCACTTTCTTTGCCCATCCATAAGAAGCAACTCCTCATCTGTTCAGGTGTTATCATGAGATTCCAGCAATTCAGTCACATCTCAGGCTCCACTTCTAGTTCTCTTGCTCTTTTTACCACATCAGCAGCTACTTCCTCCACTGAAGTCCTGAAGTCTTCAAAGTCATCTATGAGAGTTGGAATCAACTTCTTCCAAACTCCTGCTAAATGTTGATATTTTGACCTCCTCCTATGAATCATGAATGTTATTAATGACATCTAGAATGGTGAGTCCTTTCCAAAAGGTTTTCAATTTACTTTGCCCAGATCCATCAGAGGAATCACTAGCTATGGCAGCTATAGCCTTACAAAATATATTTCTTAAATAATAAGACTTGAAAATTGAAATTAGTTCTTGATCTATGGGCTGCAGAATGGGTATTATGTTAGCAGGGATGGGAACAGCATTAATCACTTGTACATCTCCAGCAGAACTCTTGGGTGACCAGGTGCATTGTCAATGAACAGTAATATTTTGAAAAGAATCTTTTTTTCTTTTCTGAGCAATAGGTCTCAACAATGGGCTTAAAATATTCAGTAAACCATGCTGTAAATAGATGTATTGTCATCCAGGCTTTGCTATTCCACTGATAGAGCATGGAAAGAGCAGATTTAGCATAATTCTTAAGGGCCCTAGGATTTTCAGAATGGTAAATAAGTATTAGTTTCAACTTAAAGTCACCAGCTACATTAGCTCCTAACAAGAGAGTCGGTCCGTCCTTTGAAGGTTTGATGCCAGGCTAATTGTTTGGCTCAAGAGGCCTAGCTTTTTGGTCTATCTTATCTTTTGACTTGCCTTCCTCATAAAGTTTAATCATTTCAAGCCTTTGATTTAAAGTGAGAGGTATGAGGCTGGGCATGGTGGCTCACACCAATAATCCTAGCACTCTGGGAGGCCAAGGCAGGAGGATTGCTTGAGCTCAGGAGTTTAAGATCAGCCTAAGCAAGAGCAAGATCTCATCTCTACTAAAAATAGAAAAATTAAGCCGGCATCATGAAGCTACTGTGTCGTTCTAGCTACTCAGGAGGCTGAGGCAGGAAGATCGCTTGAGTCTAGGAGTTTGAGATTGCGGTGAGCTATTATAATGCCACTATACTCTACCCAGGGCAATAGGCCATTGTAGGGTTGCTAATTGGCCTACCTTCAATAGTATTGTGTCTCAAGGAATAGGGATCCCTGAGTATAGGGAGAGAGATGGAAGAACAGCAGGTTAGGTTGGTGGAACAGTAAGAACACACACAATATTTATTGATTAAGTGAGCTATTTTTACATGGGTACAGTTTGTGGTACTCCAAAACAATTACAATATTTATATCAAAGATCGCTGATCATAGATCACCATAACACATATACAACTAATAATAAAAGTTTGAAATACTGTGAGAATTACCAAAATGTGACAGACACATGAAGTGAGCACATGCTGTTGGAATAATGGCTCCTGTACACTTGCTTAATGCAGAGTCACCACAAACCTTTAATTTGTAAAAAATGTATTATCTGTGAAGCACAATAAAATGAGGCTTGCCTGTATATGTGTCCAGGTATGTTATGATTTTAGTATTTATTATGCTTGGAGTAGTACTTCTGAGCTTCTTGGACCTATGGTTTATTGCCTTTTATTAAATTTGAAAAATTATCAACAAATGTATTCTATTTCTCTGTTTTCTTCTGGGATTCTACTTACATATAATTTAGACTATTTCATATTGTCCCACACCTTTTGAATGCTGTGTTATTTTTTTCTCACTCTTTTTGCTCCCTTTGGTTTTAAGCATGGATAATTTTAGTTAACTTATCTTGAAGGTCACTGATTTTTTTCTTCTACTGAGTCCAGTTTACTAATAAGCCTGTCAAAGGAATTCTTTATCTCTGTTATTGTCATTTTTATATCTAAGATTTCTATTTGACTTTTCTTTATGGTTTCTATATCTCTGCTGAAATCACCTAACTATACATGAGGTCTAACCTTTTCCACTAGATTCTTTAATGATACTTATTTTAATAATTATTTCAATATTTTAATATTTATATTAACACTATAGTAATAGTTATATTATTTTATATTATAATTGTAATTATATAGAATATAGTTATATATTTTAATAGTTCTATTAATCATAGTTATTTTAAAATCTCTGATAGTTCCAACATTTGGACTATCTGTGTTTGGTTGTATTATGTGCTTTATCTTTTCACAATGGGTCATTTTTCCCTTGCTTTTTATTAAGTTTTATAATTTTGTTACAATGCTAGATATGTATTTAAACAAATACAGCTGAGGTAAATAGTATTTATTGTGAGGAACGGACACATCTCTTCTTCCATCAAACTGTTAGTACCGGTATGTGGAGTTGAATCAATCTAGACAGTAGTTGAGTTGAATTTGGGTTTTATTGTTGCTATAGTTACCTTCAGTGCACCATAGACTTCAAACCATAATGTTTTTTCCTATTCTACTCTCACACTCAATACATAACGCTTCTGTGACCAGATGCATGTGGGTTTTCCCCCACATACCAAGCAGACACCAACTGGGAATCTTATGATTTAACTCAATTCTAACACTATCTACCTAGAGATAGTGTTAGATCCCAAAGATTAAGGGCTCAGTCCCAGAAGACTGCCTCCACTTCAGACATCAAACATAGGCAGTTGGATGTCACCTATACTTCTGACTGACTAGCTACAAACTAGGGTTCCCATCACTCCCTCCTTGGATTTGATTAATTTGTTAGGATGGTACATAGAACTCAGGGAAACACATTACTTATGTTTACTAGTTTATTACAAAAGTCATTTTAAAGGATACAAATAAACACCCAGATGAAGAGATGGATAGGGTAAGGTTGGGGATGGGGGTGTGAAGCTTCCATGCCCTTTTTGGGTGAGCTACCCTCTAAGCCTCTACATGTGTTCAGTAGCCCAGAAGCTCACCAAACCTTGTTCTTTTGGGTTTTTATGAAAGCATCATTACATAGTCACAATTGATTACATCATTGCTCATTGGTTATCAACTCAACCTTTACTCCCTTTCCCCTCCCTGGTGGTGGTGATGGTGAGTGCTGAAATTTCGTTTCAACCCTCTAATTACTTTTGGTTCCCCTGGCAACCACCCTCCATCCTGAATTTATCCAGGAGCCCAGCAAGAGTCACCTCATTAAATCAAAAGATATTGGCTGGGCACAGTAGCTCACACCTGTAGTCCCAGCTGCTTGGAAGGCTGAGATGGCAGGATTGCCAGGAGTCAAGACCAGCCTGGGCAATATAGTGAGATTCTGTTCTCTAAAAAAAACAAAAAGAAGAAGCTCTTATCACCCAGGAAATTCCAAGGGATTTAGGAGCTATGTGTCAGAGGCTCCTATCAGGAAATTACAAAGGTCTTAAAAGCTCTGTGTCAAGAACCATGGTCAAAGATATTAGAACAAAAGATTCTCCTAGAGCCCCTATGAACAAGGGATTCAGGAGCTTCTATGTCAGGAACAAGGGGCAGAGACATATATATATATATATATATATATATATATATATATATATATTTCTTATTATATCATAATATCACAGGACCCAAGGCAGCTTGGAAAAATTTTACATACATATATTTGATATATGTGATTTTGTATATAATTGATACTCTAAAATTTTTTGCTAAGTGGATTAATAAATGAGTCTATAAAAATATTTGGAGAATAGGGTCCCAACACTTAAGAGAAGTTTACATTTTAAATTAATGATGTCATTTGTCTTCAACTCCCATAAATATGTGCACATAGTTCCTACCTGCTAGGAACTTCTCTAAAGCATAGTCTACCACCCCTGTCTCTACAACTTAACTTTCCATTCACTCTTCAACTTCTGCCTTCAGCATTCTGTTGAGTGTTGTGTTGAATACTCACCACTTGAACTAGTGGTTGTAAGGACTAGTCTTAGAAAATTGGCTTGAATTCTGACCTACCAGTTGTGTGACCTTGGGCAAATTACTTAAATTCTCTATTTTAATCGAATTAAAATCAGGGTTTTAATACTTATTTCATAAGGTTGTGGGGGAAATTAAATTAGATGATATATGTCAGGCATTGGTTTAATACCTCTCACAGAGGTCATCACTGATTTGTCAATAAGTTCAATAATGTCTTTTCACCTTACCCTCCTGGATTTCTCTTTAGAGAAACTATTGACACTATTGACCTTGACTGACTTCAGTTTCCTGGACCCCTTAATCTACTGGTCCTTCTACCACTTTCAGCAGTTATCAGTATCTCTTATTGGCTCTTCTCTTCAGCTCTCCTTTTGAGTGTTTGTCACCAAGGGTTTATCTATCTTCAGCCCTTTTTTTCTCCTCCTACCTATTTTCTTTGGGTGAGCTCTACTAACATCCTCCTGAAAATATATCCTTCTATCTGTCAATACTTAGCGTTTCAAGATTCAAAAGAAATCCAGGTAAAAGATAGTTCTTATCTTTTTGATGCTCACAGCAGCCTCAAACTCCTGGGCTCAAACAATCGTCCTATCTCAGCCTCCAAAGTAGCTGGGACTACAGGTACCTGCCACCATACCCAACTTTTTTTTTTTATTATTTTTTTGTATAGATGGGTGTCTCACTGTGTTGCCCAGGCTGATCTTGAACCCCTGGCCTCAGGCAATTCCTCTGCCTCACCCTCCCAAACTGCTGGGATTACAGGCATGAGCTACCATGCCCAGCCTTATCTTTTGTGAGTCTGGGAAATCAGAATGATTTATGATTTCTCTCTTACACTTGGAAATCCCTTCCTCAAGGATAATTGACTACTCTATCATAAATGATTGAAAGTCTTGCAAACCATGTTGCCAAATGCTGCAATTCACCAAGTTACAAATCTTTTGGGAGTGACTGTGAAGGGTCTGTATCTAGATTCATAGAAGCTCTGTCTTATAGCCAACAACCTACACTCTAGGTTGACTTCTAGGGTTTCATGGGTGGAGGTGTGAGATGTGAAGAATATTATGAACTTTGAATAATATTTTTTTGAGACAAAGTCTTGCTCTGTCACCCCAGCTAGAGTGCGGTGGCATGATCATAGCTCACTGCAACCTCAAACCCCGAGGCTCAGGCGATCATCTGGCCTCAGCCTCCTGAATAGCTGGGACTACAGGCATGTGCCATGACACCAGGCTAATTTTTCTAATTTTTTAGTAGAGACGGAGTCTCACTCTTGCTCAGGCTGGTCTTGAAACCCTGAGCCTCCCACCTCAGCCTCCCAGAGTGCTAGGATTATAGATGCAAGCCACCTCGCCAGCCTACTTTGAATAATTAAAATGCAGGGTAATATTATTCTGACTGGACAACACCACCATTTTTCAATGGACTTGATTCTGTATAACTTCCTGCCAATGCATTATAATATATTAGATGGCCTTCAAACTCCTACTGGAAACTTCTTTCAAGTGATTGAGCAGATATCTTAAATAAAACACCTCCAAACTCAAACTCATTGTATCATTCCTCAAACTTGTTTTTCTCTTTTCCTAATTTCACTCAATGGCATCACTATCCATTCAGGAAAAGAACACTCAGTGATCCTTAATTTCTGCTCTTTTATTCCTTAGATCCAATTATGCCCCCAATCCTAGTGATTGTATATTTTTTTGTTTGGGTTCCCCCAGAAAAGACCCTCATCTGAGGATTTGAATGCAAGTTCATTTTTTCCAGGAAATGATGGTAAGAGAGCAGGGAAGCAATACAGGAAAGTGAAGGAAACCAAACAAGTGCATTATCCAGCAGATTACACTGTGGGCAGCTGAGGCTCAATACTACTGGAAAACTCTAGAACAGTGGTCCCCAACCTTCTTGGCACCAGGGACGGTTTTCATAGAAGACAATTTTTCCATGGACCAGAGATGGGGGGATGGTTTAGGGATGATTCAAATGCATTACATTTATTGTGCACTTCGTTTCTATTATTATTACATTGTAATATATAACGAAGTAATTATACAACTCACCATAGGTTGGGGACCCCTGTCTAGAAGACAGTATAGAACACACCTCAGAAATGTCCCACCTGCAGGACTATATGTAAACTCCCTATCCGTCATTGCCTGGGAGCTTCTCCCATGGTTGTAATTTCCCAAGCACTTCTGGCCTATCCCCACATTTAGGCTGATGGAAAGCCATTAGACAGAATTGCAGGTGCTTACATTTGGAGACTATCTGAATGTACCGAAAGGGTGAAGCTCATGGGATTTGTTTGGATACTCACAATGTCTGGCATAGCCTAGACTAGAGCAAGGGGCAGAGAGGAATTCACTTCAGGTGCAGCATTTAAGGTGCAAAATTTACCTTCATTCTCTCTTTCACCAGTCCTTCACACTTCCAGTCTATCCTCTATGTTGCTGGAGGAATTAACTTTTTAAAAACACCAGTTTGATCACATCTGTCCTATGTTTAAAAAACACAGAATAAGACTAGGGTGCAGTGGCTCAGGCCTGTAATCCCAGTGCTTTGGGAGGCAGAGGTAGCAGAAGTTTCAGATTCTATCTCTATAAAAAATTTAAAAAAAAAATTAAAAACCACAGAATAAAATCCATACTTCTTGATTTACATGAATAACTGTTTACAAATTGACTACAGTTACCTTTTTAGCCTCATCTTCTGCCACTTTCTTTTACGTAACTATGCTCTGCTACATGAGTGCTTCAAACACTTTGAACTTTCATACCCTTGGATGTATTGTTCCTTCTGCCTCAAATACTCTTCCCCCTTCCTTTACAGAAAAATTCTAACTAGATTTTTTGTTTGTTTTTGTTTTTTGAGACAGTATCTTGCTCTGTCACCCAGGCTGGAGTGCAGTGGCTCAATCATAGCTCATAGCTTACAATAACCTCAAATTCCTGGGCTCAAGTGATCCTCTTGCCTCAGCTTCCCAAAGTGCTGGGATTACAGGCATGAGCCATCACACCCAGCTTCTTACTGGTCATTTGCAATCCAGTTTAGAAATCTATTTCTCTGTAAAAGCTTCCCTGACTGCCTCTGAAAATTAATTGCTTATTCCTCTTTGTTTCTTAACATTTTGTATGGACCTCTACCCTTGCACTTTGCAGATTCAATTGCGTCTTTTTCCCTCAATAAACTGGGAACTCTTCAAAAAGGGAGGTTTTATTCATCATTTTTAACCCCAACATCTGCCTTCATATAGAAGGTACCCAATAAACCCTTACTGAGTTGAATTTATCTGGGTGCATTTAAACAAAACAGATTTTAAAAGAAATGGAAGGAAGCATCAATTTCAGGAGATGGACACCATAAGCAAAAAAAGCAGGCTGTGAAAATGTACAGTTGGGAGCTATCACAAAAATCTATTTTATATTATTTATTATTTATGAAGTACTTCAATAAGGCTTCAAGGCAGCTATTTTTAAGTATTGGAATATGTTGCCTCCAAAGGCAGTACTTTTGGTTTATTCCACTAGAACATGTGCTATGTTGATAAAAAGGAAAGCAAATATTTTAGTCTAGAGCATTATATACATACTATTTCAAATTAAAGAGTCCCTAGATTATAACTGCCCTGGAGACAGAGACTACGTATCTATAATTGACTTCTTACATGACACCTAGCTCCTATATACACAAACTCTTAAATGATTTTTGGCATAGCAATAATTTGGTAATCTGTCACTGAATCTACAGTCATTTGCAGTGAAGTAGGAATCTGGAAATTATCCATTTTAATTCCTCAATATGAATAAACCAGATAAATCATATTCCTCCAGAAGTCTTCCCCATCAAAAATGCTTTTTAGGGAGATTATTTTCTATTGTCTGTCTACCTTTCTCACATGAATTAGGTAGCCATCAAAGTTTCACTTTACCTCACCTTGATTGTTATTTCAAAAATTAATGAGGATGATAATAATGTTAAAAATTCAATTGCATTACTGTTGCTGTTTGGTTTTGTTTTTTGTTTTTTTTAAGTGATGATGGTGATGATTACTATAGTGAGTTTTATTCTTTCTGAGCACTGATCTAGCTTTGGACAGTAACAACAGTAATAACAGTAGTACTGTTTGAAAAGTTCAGCAGTTGAGAACTTACTGTCATTCAATAGAATGGTGGGGTGAGGTGGGAGTTAGGGGTGACTGAGATTTTGATCTTCCAGTGTATTTGTTGTGTGTTAATATTTTATTTATTTTTGTTATTAATACTGGTCTGGTAATACCTGTCCGTGTCTTTTAGTGGTTAAGATGAATGAGTCAACATCTCAAGAGGAACCCAAACATGCTCAGGTTCTTGTCCTACATAGGTTTCTAACCATTTATGAAAGGATTTGAGATTCAACATTCTTGGGAAAATCAAAATGCAAGATCATTTAATTATTTCTCTTTGAAGTATTCTACATCAGGTTTTGACAGAAAACACTGAAAGGGGGGGTTAAAAATAATTGTTGGGTCACAGTGACCCGCTTTTACGTGGTTGGCATTCCTTAATTATATATAACAAGTCTGTTACTGTTTGAACTTGTTCATACAACTACTTGGTGTAATTTTATTTGGTATGATATATATTCATTATGTGAAAAATTTTAAAATAAAAAGCTTGTTGTGTTAAAGTTTAAGCTCCTTTCAGATACCACTTACTAACACAGTTTCCATTTCAGGAAAACGGAAAAGAAAACAATGAAAAGAAACAGGACTCAAATGAAGTGAAAGAAGAGCTTAATAAGGTAGAGTGGTCATGAATAATCAGATGTTAATGCTGGAGAATAAACTGGATAAATTAATTTTCTTATAAAAAAGAAAAGATGTGGGTATTCAAAAAGGTAAACAAAATGGCTAGTGGCAAAAAACAAATTCATGTTGATTATTAAGCTGACTCATTCAAGTAAGTTGTAGGAACCTCACATAGAGATAAATTATTTGTGAAGAACTGTTATAAATTACAAAAAAATAAAGGTTGCTTTCTAAAATCAGAACTATTAATTACAGTAACCACTTGTTTTTAGGGTAACTTTACTATGATTCTGAAAATGTAATTTCCATGTTAATCGTTTAATTAACTTTGTGTTTAAATAAATACAAGACTACAATAAAGAAGAACATTTTATAGAAAAGGGAAGGCAATTGAAAATAGTTATATAGATTCACCACTAGGTTAACTAATGTGAGTTTTAAAAATATCATGTTATCATTTTTTAAAAGTACATCAACATGAGTACAAAAAGCTATTTTTTCACTATTATTCATCAAATTAACCCTTGATTTCCTCAATTAAGAAGAAATGTTGGCTGGGCGTGGTGGCTCACGCCTGTAATCCTAGCTCTCTGGGAGGCCGAGGCGGGCGGATTGCTCGAGGTCAGGAGTTCAAAACCAGCCTGAGCAAAAGCGAGACCCCGTCTCTACTATAATAGAAAGAAATTAATTGGCCAACTAATATATATATATAAAAAAACTAGCCGGGCATGGTGGCGCATGCCTGTAGTCCCAGCTACTTGGGAGGCTGAAGCAGAAGGATTGCTTGAGCCAGGAGATTGAGGTTGCTGTGAGCTAGGCTGACGCCATGGCACTCACTCTAGCCTGGGCAACAAAGCGAGACTCTGTCTCAAAAAAAAAAAAAAGAAGAAGAAATGTTGTTCTTTTCAGCACAAACAGAAAGCCAGTAAAAGAGTAGCATTTCCAAAGGTCTGATTTCCCTATGTTATGGTCTCAAATTGTATTTCTATAAAGTATTGTATCATTCAAGGATTAATGTACATCTAAAATGATATTCCTAGCTTATTACTTTGTTAGTAATAAGAAGATGTAATGACATATTGGGCCAATGCACTTTATCTTGTAAATGCAGTAAACAGACTGTGATTACTGCTTTTCTTCTAATACACAGCATTAGATCCTAGAAAAATTAAGTAGGAAAGTTTGGTGAACTCCTACAAGGCAATTAACTCTCCTTTAATTGAGAGAACTGATGCAACTTTGAGGAAAAGCAAGTCATTTTGAAATTGGTGTTTCTTTTCTCCTTTCAAAGAATTCACAAATTGTACAAGATGTTTCTGTAATAGAGACCAGCAACAATGAGGTGGAAAAAGCAACGGATGAAGAGATGAATGAAATCCAGTCTCAAGGTAGAGAGCTAGCCTTTCCCCTATACAACAGAATGTAAAACTATCATTAAATTTCCATTGGGGAACCATTCTTCAAGATTTTGCATTTTAAAAAATATACTCCCAGGTGGTATTTTAAATGTAATGTAGGAAATAGTTTAAAATGTATTCCCTTCACCTATTAATGCTTTTGGTGCAATTTTATGACTATCCATCTTATACTTAAAGAAAAAATTTATCTAAGAGAGCTGATTGACACCTAGCAGACAACCCATTAATACAAAAATAAAATGAAGAACTCTAGTGATTTAGCTGCTTATTGTTCTTGGTCCTGTTTATTCTTTTTACTCTTATACTTGATTTCATATATGTTCTGTTTGATCCAAAACTTGATTCCTAGCCCCATCTTTTACACAAATTTCACATAATTATGCAGATTGAAATTCTACAGGATTGAAAAGGCAACAAATAAGTGAATATTCATCTCTTTCACTATAGTTCTTCTAATTTCACTATAGTTCTTCTAATGAAATCTTTTACAAACAGAAATCCTGTATAATATTTAAAATTTGACAATTTTACTATAAATTTCCTTCAATTCAACTTGAAAGTATTGAGTGTTTAGTATATGCTAGGCTGGGCTAGGCTGAATTATAATAATTATCAAAGTGTTTTTAAACTGTAAATTGTTAAATGGACTCTAGTTATAACTTTTAGGTGATTACTTTTTTCCAAAGTGTTCTTGGGTCTTTTAAACCAATTAAGGGTAATTATTTACTATTTATTCTTATGAATACATTTTTAATACATACTCATCAAGAACCAAACTTTCCAAAACTTATTTTATATTTCTTATAAACTTAGTACTATTTTTACAACTTCAATAACCAAAAATTTTCTTCCTGGCAAGTCTACCTGTCATCTTTCACTTGCCCTCATCGCCTATTTTCCTGATTTTACTTTCTCCTTACCCTAAACTTCTACCTCCAATACTGCATACATATTCTTTGCCTTTACCTTAATCACTTGGGCCAGGTATATAAATTAACTCTTTCATTTTAAACATGCCAAACAAAATTGTGATCTAGATAAAATTTGTTGTGTATTTAATTGGTGTTTACTTTAATCAGTTTGTGGCCAAATTTGCACTTCTCAAACTTCACATTGGTATTCTATCATATAATTTATTGCCTCCCCAGAAAACATATCAAGCAAGAGTTTGTAGTCTTTCCTGTTCTTGTACTTTCACTTTCTCTTACTTATTTCTTTTCAATGTATGGTAAAGGGAAGTAAAGGTAAAGGTAAAATTGCAGTGTACTGAAAACACTGCAATTATTTTCAGTACACTGCAATTTTCAAACACTGCAATTTGTTATGGTATCAAATGCAATGCAGTGTACCTATTTGTTCAATCATCAGTCACTATTAAACCTTATATTCTGAATCCCCCCTTTGTGAATATGTGTGTATGTGTAGGTATATACAAAGTAGGAACAGGAACTGTTACTGCAATTTCAACATGCCAAAGGAAGTGTCTTTAACCTTGCTATATACTTGTCAAAATTAAAGTCATGTTACCGTGACAAGCAGTTGCCACAATGCCCTCAAATACATGTCTTTTCTAGAAAATACTGTGGTTAAATGCAGCATGTCAATTCCTCATTTCTTTACCTGGATTATTCTACCAATTCCTCATTTCTTTACCTGGATTATTCTACTTTTCAGGCTATGAGATCAATGTGCATTTTGAGCATTTTTTTAAAACGATGTTTGCTCAGTTCTATTTTTATTACACAGCCCTAAGATTAACAAAGTTTTGTAGGAAACTGCCTTTTTCTATATCTATTGAATTTTAATTTCAGTAGCCTTTAATGGTGCCTCTTTTTCTCCTTCTTTTGCCTCTATTATTCTACATTATGTACAAATATTAAGAAATCTTGATAATAAGGACAAGGCAGCTGAATTTCAGACAGGGCCAGTGTTTAAAGAGAACATCATACAGCTTATCAAGTAGCCCCACTGGGTCAATTTTCACCAGTGTAATTAGCAGCCAGTCCCACTAATGTTATATGCCTCCTTGTGAAGAAAGAGCCCTCTAAGGCTTATTATAATTTATGTTATAATTCATTACTATTTATGTTCTTAAATAGGTTTTATACTGAGGCTGTGCACTAAAAGCAGAAAATGATAAAAGTCACTTACAAGGCTAGAATTATGTTTCAAAATATGTTTAAGGAACTCTTTTGTGTCCCTACTTATTTAGAAAGCATTTATGCCCATAATGCCTGAATAGGTCTTTGTATGTTACAAGGTGGGCAAGTAGAGTGGCAAAGATGTACATGTCAGGGCTTGAAAAGCTCTTAATTCTAGGAAGAGTCTAAGAAAATGATCCTGAAAAGGAATTCTAGTGCTTAGCATAGTGCCTGGTACATAGTGAGAAAACAATAATTATTTATTGAGTGATGTATAAATGAATAGACCAATCTATCTGTAAAAGGTTTAGGAATATCTAGGCACAGACCTGCATGGGGTGGTGGGGAACCAGTACCTCTTTGAAACTATATTTAGTTAAACCTCTGAATTAATTTGCCCTTGGGGCAGGTCTGTAATTTGTGATTCTTGAATTCAGAGGTCACTCAGTCAAAAGACAGCTTCAGATAGGCTTGTTCAGAATCCTGATTTATTGACCCTACTATTGCTGTGCCTCTTTTTCTTTTCATGGTTTTATTGCTCTGAGAGAGAAGCCTTTGACTAGAGTTGTAACCAAACACATGTCTACTTCCATTCTTTGTATCAGTGGGGATAATGCAAGCATAGGATCATTGCTTAGCAACCTGTAATAGCCAAGCACACTAGAGGAGCACTGGCAAGCTGCAATGAAAAGAGAGAATGCCCTAGTTCATGTGTGAGTTTACTAACAAGCCATAACAGATGGGTAGATATTAAGTTACTATACATCTGTAGCTCTACCCTTGAACAGCTCGGGTTTGAACTGTGTTGGTTCACTTACATGTGGATTTTCTTCCACCTCTTCCATCCCTGAGACAGTAAGACCAACCCCTCCTCTTCCTCCTCCTCCTCACCCTACCCAATTTGAAGACGATGAAAATGAAGGCCTTTAAAATGATCTACTTCCACTTAATGAATAGTAGATATATTTTTTCTTCCTTATGATTTTTAAAATAACATTTTCCTTCTCTGGCTTACTTTATTGTAAGTACAGGGTATAATACATATACAAAACGTGTTAATTGACCGTTATGAGTAAGGCTTCTGGTCAACCATAGGCTATTAGTGGCTAAGTTTTAGGGGAGTCAAAAGTTATATTCAGATTTTCAGCTGTGCAGGGGTTGGTGCCCCTAGCCCCTGCCTGCATTTTTCAAGGGTCAATTGTACATTAGAACTTGCAGATTTGAAAGAAATTGCTCTCTTTCATATTTATTTAATAATAATAAAATCATTCCATTAATGAGTATTGTGACAAAACAGAATAGAAACACACCCTTCCCTCCTCCCCCTAAAAAATAGTTAATTTGTTTGCAAATCCAACTGAGAGGTAAGGGGGAACATTATACTATCCTCCTCACTTTCCTCATAGTGGAATAAGAGAATTGGCCAAGGAGGAAATCAAAACTTGGGAGGGAGTTTCATAAATACTATCCACTAATTAGACTTAAGCCATTCTGTAGATGAAATGTTGGCTTTTGAAGAGTTTCTTTAAAGACTATTTAATTTTTCTCCTGGACATAAAGATGGATACTGTCTGGACAGGATTTTATTTTTTAAGACAAGGTCTCGCTCTGTTGCCCTGGCTAGAGGGCAGTCATGTGACCACAGCTCACTGCAACCTCAAACTCCTGGGCTTGTTAGGTCTATCTGGATGTTCCCTGCCCCTCAGTTCCCAGTGTCAAGAGTGAGTACTGGTACCGAGTTGAGCCGATGACGAAATGATCACAAATATAAAGCAATCCCACACAAACAGTTTATTATAGAAAGGAAAGAAACTATACAAAGTGAAAGTAAAGAAGGAAACTACCCAAAGTGAAAATACGTTCCACAGAGAGGAACGGGTCAGTCTCCATGAGTAGAGAAAGACGTTGAAGACTCCCAGATGGTTTCCTTTTATTGGCCTGGTCCCATGAGAGGGCTTAGAGGACGTGTGGGATATTACCAAATGATTATCAGGTGTTCTGCCCTTTTCCTGATTGGTCTCAGTCTTCTCTGCCTCTAGATTTGATCCCTACCTCACATGCTTAAGTGGTTCTCCTCTCTCTACCTCCTGAATAGCCAGGACTATAAGTGCATGCTACAATGCCTAACTAATTTTTCTATTTTTGTAGAGACAGGGACCTCACTCTTGATCAGGCTAGTCTTGAACTCCTGGCCTCAAGTGATCCTCTTGCCTAGGCCTCCCACTGTGCTGGGATTATAAGTGTGAGCCACCGTACCTGGTCCCCTATTATATATTCTTGATCTCACTCTCTTGTATCTCCTCAGATCCTGAGGTAGATGGATCTCTAAATACAGTCAAGCCTATCCCACCCTTAAAGAAGAATCCTTCACCACAAAAAAAGAGAAAAAAAGAAAAATCCTTCCCTTTACAGTCACACTCCTTATAATAATTGTTCACTCATTCAGTCTGCCCTTCATCTCCAAGTTTCTCCTCCATCTGCTGCAGTCTAGGTTCCATTCTCAGTTGCACAAATTGTTTAGTGAAGAAAAACTGAATGCTAAATTCATGTGTACTTTCTACTTCTTATATCACCTAATTTTTCTGCAGCATTTGACACTATTGATCATGTCCTTTTAGTGATATATATATATATATATATATATATTTTTTTTTTTTTCTGCCCAATATCTCTTTTGGAAACCATACTTCCCTTTGTAATCCATTTGGTTCAGATGTGGCTGACCTCACCCCTCCAGATCCAGGAATAGATAGTGATCCAAACCTGACCAATCAGAATTCTCACCACACTTCAACACAGTGGATGGGTCAGAGATAGATATATAATTTATGCCAGGTCAATTAAAACCTTTCTAAGATTTTTACAACGGGAATTTAATGGCAAATCTTTTTTTAAAAGTCAATGGTTGCTGGGCGCAGTGGCTCACGCCTGTAATCCTAGCACTCTGGGAGGCTGAGGCGGGCGGATTGCTCAAGGTTAGGAGTTTGAAACCAGCCTGAGCAAGAGTGAGACCCCGTCTCTACTATAAATAGAAAGAAATTAATTGGCCAACTAATATATATAGAAAAAATTAGCCGGGCCTGGTGGCACATGCCTGTAGTCCCAGATACTCGGGAGGCTGAGGCAGGAGGATTGCTTGAGCCCAGGAGTTTGAGGTTGCTGTGAACTAGGCTGACGCCACGGCACTCATTCTAGCCTGGGCAACAAAGCGAGACTGTGTCTCAAAAAAAAAAAAAAATCAATGGTTATAAGAATTTTGTAAATCTAAAGCTGCTGGTGACTATTTTTATCAACATGTGAGGACAACCTGCCTATAAATTAATACAACAGAGCAAAGCAGAGACTAAGATAGATTTCATCTGTGCCTGAAAACAGTCATATCCCTGGACCTTCCAGCTATATGAGCTAATCATTCCATTTTTAATTTAAGCTATGCGAGATAGATTTCTATTGCTCACCACTGAGAGAGCTTTAATAATGCATCCTTCTTGAAACTATTTCCTCTTATGGTTTTTGTAATTCTAATCTATCCTGTTTTCCTCCCCATTCCTGAGTCACTCTCAAACTCCTGGGTAGATATCCTTTTAGTCTTTCCTTAAAAATATTTCCCAAGATTTCTTTCTCCATCCTCTTCTCATTTTCTCTGAGTAAGCTCATCCTAAAATAACAATAACTACAAATTTTTTAGTATCTAGAGATATAAAGATATATTATTTTCTCATAATAATTATCCTGCAAATAATTATTATTTACACTTTACAGAAGTAGAAAATGAATTTTAGAAGTTAAGCAATTTGCTCTAAGTCACTTAGCTAGTAAGTGTTAGAGCTGGAATTTGAACCCTGGTTTCTCTGATTTCAGGGCCCATAATATTTTTTTTAACAGAACATTTATTCATTCATCAAATATCTGAGTGCTTACTATGTTTCTGACATGGTTCTCACCACTGGGAATTCAATAGTAACCAAGACAGACAAAGTCCCTGTGTTAATCTGTCTTAATCTTAATTTTTAAAGATGGGTGAGAGACAGATAATTCCTCCAAAAACAAAACAAAACAAAAACTCATGGTTTTAGCCAGAGCAATAAGCCAAATAAAAGAAATAAAAGCTATAAAGATTGTAAAGGAAGAAGAAAAAATTCATTTTTTTGCAGATGACATGATTGTGAACATAGTCATTGATGTAAATTTATCAAGTCTTCTAGATACAAAGTCAATATACACAAACTAGCTATACTTCTCTATATTAGCAATAAACAATTAGAAAATGAAATTAAAAAAATATAATTTTAAGTAGTCCAGCTACTCGGGAGGATTGCTTGAGCCCAGGAGTTTGAGGTTGCTGTGAGCTAGGCTGACGCCACAGCACTTACTCTAGCCTGGGCAACAAAGTGAGACTCTGTCTCAAAAAAAAAAAATAAAACATTTTAAATTGGTTATTAACTACTAGTTCCTAGGAAATCAATTTATTTTTGTATTTTAATCTTGTATCTTGCCTCATTTATATGGTAGGACTTTAAAAAAAAACATAAAATTTAACATTTAAACTGTGCTAAAGTATAAAATTCAGTGCAATTAAGTAAATTCACTATGTTATGCAACCATCACCATTGTCTAGTTCCAGAAAATTTTCATCACTGCACATGGAAACTCCATTTGGTAAGCCTTTTAAAGCTGAAGATCTGTGTCTTCCTTCAGTTTTAAGAGATAGTCTTGCATTATTTCTTTGAATATTTCCTTATATTTACACTCTTGGTTCACTTCTTCTGACACTTTTATAAGGTGAATATTAAAAGTTCTGGATCTATTCTCTCTTATCATTTTCTGTGCTTTTTTGATCCAACTAGGCTTAATATTCCAGCTTGATGGTTGGTTGTGGAGTATTTTCTGATGTTCAAGTCAATGTATTGATGGCTTTTTTTCAACAACAATTCTGTTTCATCTCCAAGTGTTTTCTCTCTCTCTCTCTTTATTGGTTTGCTGAGTTTTTCATGTTTAAATAAACTTTAAATTTTAGATTACTTTTAGATTTATGAAAAAATTGTGAAGACAATGCAAAGAGTTCCTATCTGTCCCACAGTTTTACCTATTACTAATATCTTACATTAATATGTCACATTTTTAACAATTAATTAACCAATATTAATAATTATTATTAATGAAAGTCCATACTTTATTCAGATTTTCTTAGTTTCTACCTAATGTCCTCTTACTGTTCTAGAATCCTATCTGGGATACCATATTATATTTAATTTCATGTCTGTTTAGACTTTTCTTTGCTCTGACAGTTTCTCAGTTTTCCTTGTTTTCAATGACCTTGACAGTATTAAAGAGTACTGTCAGGTATTTTTGAAAATTTCCCTTAGTTGGGATTTGTCTCATGTTCTTTTTTTCATGATTAGACTGGGGTTATAGTCTTATGGGAGGAAGACTACAGAGGTAAAATACCACTGTCATCACATCATATCAAGGGTATATGCTATCAACATGACTTACAACTGTTGATATAAATATTGATCATCAGCCTGGGATAGTATTTGTCATGTTTCTCAACTGTGAAGTTATTATCCTCCCCATTTCCATACTGTACTCTTTGAGAGGAAGTCACTATGTGCATCCCACACTTAAGGAGAGGGGAGTTATGCTCTGCATCCTTGAGTGCAGAGTATCTACAAAAATTATTTGGAATATATCCACACAGGAGATTAGTCTATTCTGCCCCATTTATTTATTTACTGTAGTGTGTGTGTGTGTGTGGGGGGGGGTTGTTTGTTTGGTTTTTTGGCACTTCCTTACTTTCTGGCACCACAAGATGCTCCAGGCTCATCTTATTTTTATTATTTATTTATTTATTTTGAGACAGGGTCTCACTCTATCACCCAGGCCAAAGTGCAGTGATTTGATCTTTGTTACTACAACCTCCAACTCCTGAGCTCAAGCAGTCCTCCTGCCTCAGCTTCCCCAGTAGCTGGGACTACTGGTACACACCACCACACCCAGCTAATTTTTCTATTTTGTGTAGAGACATGTTCTTACTCTTGCTCAGGCTGGTCTTGAACTCCTGAACTCAAGCAATCCTCCCACCTCAGCCTCCCAGAGTGCTAGGATTACAGGCATAAGCCACCATGCATGGTCTCATTTTGTATATTTCTTGCCCCAGTCCTATAATCAGCCATATCTTTGAGGAGTCCTGATTGTTTTTATTTATTTATTTTTATTTATTTATTTATTTTTGAGACAGAGTCTCACTTTGTTGCCCAGGCTAGAGTGAGTGCCATGGCGTCAGCCTCGCTCACAGCAACCTCAATCTCCTGGGCTCAAGCGATCCTCCTGCCTCAGCCTCCCAAGTAGCTGGGACTACAGGCATGCGCCACCATGCCCGGCCAATTTTTTGTATATATATATTTTTTTAGTTGGTCAATTAATTTCTTTCTATTTTTGGTAGAGACAGGGTCTCGCTCAGGCTGGTTTCGAACTCCTGACCTTGAGCAATCCGCCTGCCTCGGCCTCCCAAAGTGCTAGGATTACAGGCGTGAGCCACCGCGCCCGGCCCTGATTGTTTTTAAATTGGAGAATGATATTAGAAACTAAGATGTAAGCACTAGATATCCAAGTTCTCATAATTGTTCTTTTTAAATAACATTCATAACGTTTTCATTTCTTCTAATTTCTCTGCTCTGAGAATATTAATTATAATTTGTTTAGAAACTCTTTACATTTGTTCTATTTAATGATATTTCCTTGGGTGGTATTAGTTATTATGTTTGTTGAATTTAGTCCTGGAGATGACTTTCTTTAAATATTCCATGCATCTTATACATGTGTACTTACATTTGCATTTGAGATTCCCTGTTTGCTTTCCTGTGGGTAGAGTTTCTGTGTTTTCTGTAGCCTGCTGCCAGTGATTGTGGAGAAGGAACAAGATGTGCAGACAGTGAAGTCTGTCAATAATTCATTTTGTGTGTGTGTGAAAATTCTGCCTCTCTAACCTAAACATCAGTACTCCTTATGCCAGTATAAGGGTGACCACCTCTGGTGCCTGATAATTTGCATAATAAAAATACACAATGGTCACTCTTTCCCCTACTACCCATATCTACATCCTCTAAACTTGAGATGCCTCAAAGCTGCTCCCAAATGTCACAGTGGTCTCCTCTTGTATCTTTTTAGTTACATCGTTTCATCAAACAGTGAATCCCACTTGCCTTACATTTTTTCAGAGATCCTCTAGATTTCTAACTGAAGGCCCCCTTCATGATTGCAGCATTCTTATGCTATATTTTAAAAACACACATACAACATTTCCTGTCATTTCTAGATATTTTGGTAGGTAGGGAATATAGATGCCTGTTCTCAGGCCACCATCTTGGTCTAATATCTCTATCCTGCATTTGTAAAATGAAAATATGAATGAGACTGGAAATATAAGAATGGGAAGAAATGTATTTAAATGTATATGTGTGGTAGACAGCACACATTTTCCCACCTTTTTGCCTGCAAACTGAATCTCAATTTTGTAGTAGATGAAAATCACCTGACATCAGAGAAATTTGGTTCAAACCCTGACATTAAGAAATAAATTATAGATGAGTGAGGTGGCTCACATTTGTAGTCTCAGGTACTCGGGAAACTGAGGTGGGAGGATATTTTGAGGCTAGGAGTTTGAGACCAGCCTGGGCGACATAGTGAGACCCTGTCTCTAAAAAAAACAAAAAAGAAAGAAAGAAATTATGATTGGCTAAAATTATGCATACAGCCTGAGCAACACGGTGAGATCCTGTCTCCAAAAAATAGAAAAAATTAGTCAGGCATGGTGGTGGGTGCCTGTAATCACTTAGAAGGCTGAGGCAGGAGGATCAATCACTTGAGCCCAAGAGTTTGAGGTTACAGTGAGCTATGACCACACCAGTGCATTCTAGCCTGGGCAACAGAGTGAGACCCTGTCTCAAAAACAAAGAATCAAACAAACTATTCCTAGTAATCCCATTTACCTTTACCAGTGATTGGTCTAGGTATGGGCACGTTTCCTAGTTAGGACCAGTGAAATGTAAAGAGAAGTCTTAGAGCAGGGAGTCTGGGATCTTTTCCTCTTTGATAGTAAAACAGAGCTTCAAGAGGAGAAAGCTCCTTTGTTCTCTATCCTTTTTTTCTGTGAGGAAGTGATGGCTGGAACTGTCACACAATAGCCATTGTGTGATCATGAGGTACAAGCACAAAAAAATGAACGAAAAGCAACAGAAACAGGCTAGGTACTTAATGAAATCACTGAACTGCTGAATGACTTCTGATTGAGTCAACAATAAATGACTTTATGGTTAAAGTCACTGTTGTCTGATTTTCCGTTACTTTCAGCTGATAGTGTTACAATACACGGTGTAAATGGATATTAAAAAAACCTTTTTCCTAATATTATTCTGAAGTCACATAGATCAAAATCTACTTCTAATATTTCTTACATTTCACTTTTTTTTTTCCTCTCAGAAATGAACCTGGAGGGACAGCCAAACGTCTCATCTGGTTTGACAATGGACTCTAAACTCTTACAGAATGTTGTAGTTAGAAAACCTGCAAAAGTCATTTTTGCTTTAGATAAATCTGAACTGAAATCAAAGCTAGAACAACCATGGAAGAAAAATCTTTTTGAAAGAGTGGAGGCAAGAGCCCAAGCAATGCAGCAGAAAATAATAGCTAAGGATCACCTAAAGAAGGAATTAGAAAAAAAGGCTGAAAAAAGAATTCCTAGGGATAATTTGGCTAAAGAGTGGTTTAATACAGAAAGCATGACACTGAGTACTCGTGCATATTTGCTTGACAAGCTTCTACCCACCTTAGTTCCTGGAGTGGAAAACATGTTAGCGCAAGTGGAAAAGAAGAAGCTTTTGACAGAAGCTGATATTCCAACCAAGTTTGATCCAATTAATCATTTGGGGGAATATTTAATGAGAAACAATCCTGGTTATATCAAACACCCAGGGATGTCTGGTTACCAGAGGGTGATGAAAGAGGTCACAGAAGACCTGAAGATATATGTTCCCGACACTATCTCCAACAGGTACAATTTGTCATATTTTCAATTGATGATCTGTCTCCTTACATTGAAAAATTAGTAGAACAATAACAATCACACAAATAGGACTTAAAAGAAGTGATGTTTTAGTTATTCAAAAAGTATTTATTGGCCAGGCGCGGTGGCTCACGCTTGTAATCCTAGCACTCTGGGAGGCCGAGGCGGGCGGATTGCTCAAGGTTAGGAGTTCAAAACCAGCCTGAGCGAGACCCTGTCTCTACTATAAAAAAAAAAATACAAAGAAATTAATTGGCCAACTAATATATATATATATATAAAATTAGCTGGGCATGGTGGCGCGTGCCTGTAGTCCCAGCTACTCGGGAGGCTGAGGCAGAAGGATTGCTTGAGCCCAGGAGTTTGAGGTTGCTGTGAGCTAGGCTGACGCCATGGCACTCACTCTAGCCTGGGCAACAAAGTGAGACTCTGTCTCAAAAAAAAAAAAAAAAGTATTTATTAAGCTACTTCTGTGTGCTTCACTTTTTTTGAGGCACTGTGAAGATTAATGAAGTATATTAAATAAGTTCCTTGTGTTCATAGATTTAATTGTCTCACTAGGACTCCAAATGTATATTGATTTGTATTTTTATTTGTCTCTCTGCACCAGAAAGGAAGCTATAGGAGAGTTGGTACTTTTTAAAACTTCAACTTTCTACATAAGCAATATATTCACCTGTTCAAAATAAAAAGTTGTACAGTGAAAAGTTTCCCTCCCATTCTCCTCCTCCATCTACCCTGTCCTTACTTCTGCCGTAGATAACTACTCTTCTTAATTTTTCTATGGATCCTTATAGAGTTTCTTTATGCATACATAAGCAAATGCATATGTGTATTCTTGATTTTCTTCCTTTAACACAAAAGTGTGTGCTATTTGTTACAAATAGTTATCCATTTTTTGCCTGCCAAAAATCTTCTTCATGCAGAAGATTTATTTCTGTGTAGTCAAATTTAAGTGTTATTTTATGGCACCTGGATTTTGAGTCAATGTTACATTTCAAAATATTAGAAGAATTCTCCCATGTTCTGGAATTATTATGATTTAAATTTTCATTTTAAATATTGATTCATTTGGAATTTATCTTAGTATAACATGTAAAGTAAGGATCCAACTGCATCCTTTTTCGAATGGCTACTGAGTAGTCTCAAGAATTGTTGAGTAATCTATCTTTGCCCCACTGGTTTGAGATGAACCTTTATTATTAAATCCCTAAATATTTTGGAGTGTATTTCTGTATTTTTCTATTCGATGCCAGTGGTTTATCTCCTTTTCTTGCACTATTACCACACTGCTTTAATTATTAAGACTTTTAAATATATTTTAATAAATCTGACAGTGCTGGTCCCCACTATTTGCTCTTCTTTTTTTCTGATGTCTCTTGGCTATTCTCTCATATTTACTTTTTTAATATGAGCATTAGGATTAACTTGTCTACTTGAAAAAAAAGTGGAGAAAGGAAATCAAAGCAATACTTATAGGAATGTTTATTGATTATATTTTTTATTAACTTAACCAACATCTTTAGTAATGAGTGTTTCTATCTGAGAATAGGTATCTTTCCATTTGCTCATCTTATTTTGTATCCATCACTATTGTCTTCAAAGTTTTTTTATATAGGTTTTGCATCTCTTGTTTTAGATTTATTGCTAGTTAGTTTTTGTTGCTATTATAAGTGAGAATTTCTTCTTTTATTACATTTTCTATCTGGATGTAGTCTGAAGATATAAAAGCTATTAATTCCTGTATAATTTAGTGCCCTGCTACCTTGCTGAATTCTCTTACAATGAAATTTTAGTTGATTTTTTGGGTTTTCTAGGGAGGCAACCATATTGTTTTCAAATAATAGTAGTTTTCCTTCTTCCTTTTCAATTTTTATACTTCTAACATCTTTTTCTTACCTAATAGCATTGGCTATTACCTCCAATACAATGCTAAATAATAGAGGTGATCCAGGCATCCTTGTCTTCTTATGTCTTTAGTAGAAATGCCTCTTATGTTACTGCTTCACCTTGCAGTTTTTAAAAATATATATGTAAGTTCTATATATGTGGATCTGAAGAATATTTGATCACAATAGGAAAAGTACCTAATTTCTTTTTTATGGAAATTGGCTGAGCATAATTTATTCATGAAAGGCAGAAACGCTGAATTAATAAAATACATGAGTATGTAAACTTATAGCTGCATAAAGATCTGTAGAAAATATAAAAGCCAAGCTCCATGTGTTAACAGAAACCCTTAAGGTATGGCCACTTGGTCCTTTCTTTTTTTTTTTTATTTCAGCATGTTATGGGGGTACAAATGTTAAGGTTACATATAGTGCCCTTGCCCTCTCCCCACTCGAGTCAGAGCTTCAAGCGTGACCATCTCCCAGATGGTGCACATCTCACTCATTATGTATGTATATACCCACCCCCCTCCCCCCCTGCCCAATACCCTATTACTGTAGTACCTATGTGTCCACTTAGGTGCTGCTCAGTTAATACCAGTTTGCTGGTGAGTATATGTGGTGCTTATTTTTCCATTCTTGGGATACTTCACTTAGTAGTATGGGTTCCAGCTCTAACCAGGAAAATATAAGATGTGCTATATCACCGTTGTTTCTTAGAGCTGAATAGTACTCCATGGTATACATATACCACATTTTATTAATCCATTCTTGGATTGATGGGCACTTAAGCTGTTTCCACAGCCTTGCAATTATGAATTGTGCTGCTATAAACATTCGAGTGCAGGTGTCTCTTTTGTAGAGTGTCATTGGATCTTTTGGGTAGATGCCCAGCAATGGGATTGCTGGATCAAATGTAGATCCACTTGTATCACTTTAAGGTATCTCCTTATTGCTTTCCACAGAGGTTGAACTAGTTTGCAGTCCCACCAGCAGTGTAGGAGTGTTCCTCTCTCTCCACATCCATGCCAGCATTTATTATTTGGAGACTTTTTGATAAAGGCCATTCTCACTGGAGTTAAGTGATATCTCATTGTGGTTTTGATTTGCATTTCCCTGATGATTAGAGATGTTGAGCATTTTTTCATATGTTTTCTGGCCATTCTTCTGTCTTCTTTAGAAAAGTTTCTGTTCAAGTCCTTTGCCCACTTTTTAATAGGGTTGTTTGATTTTTTCTTGCTGATTTTCGTGAGTTCTAAGTATATTCTAGTTATTAGCCCCTTATCAGATGCGTAGGATGCAAAAATTTTCTCCCATTCTGTAGGTTGTCTGTTTACTTTCATGACTGTTTCTTTGGCTGTGCAGAAGCTTTTTAGTTTGATCATATCTCATTTATTTATTTTTGTTGCTGCTGTGATTGCCTTTGGGGTCTTCTTCATAAATTCTTTGCCTAGGCCAATGTCTAGGAGAGTATCTCCAACATTTTCCTGTACCTAATTTCTATCTTACAGAATAATTTTTAAAAATCAAGACTGGTTGTTGGTTTTGCCAAATACTTTTCAATACCTATAGAGATGATAATTTTCACCCGAGATCCATTAATGATGAATTTTATTAGATTTCCTAATATTGAACTATCTTAGAATTCCTGAAATAAATCCCACATGGTTGCTGTATGTTTGGTTACATAGTCTTCCTACTAGTAAGACAGAATATTTTTTTGCTTTTTTTTTTTTTTTTTGAGACAGAGTCTTGCTTTGTTGCCCAGGCTAGAGTGAGTGCCGTGGCGTCAGCCTAGCTCACAGCAACCTCAAACTCCTGGGCTCAAGGGATCCTCCTGCCTCAGCCTCCCAAGTAGCTGGGACTACAGGCATGTGCCACCATGCCCGGCTAATTTTTTGTATATATTAGTTGGCCAATTAATTTCTTTCTATTTATAGTAGAGACGGGGTCTCGCTCTTGCTCAGGCTGGTTTTGAACTCCTGACCTCGAGCAATCCGCCCGCCTCGGCCTCCCAGAGAGCTAGGATTACAGGCGTGAGCCACCGCGCCCGGCCTATTTTTTTGCTTTTAATTACAGATTTTCAGAATATTATATACATCTATATCTACCTACCTATCAATAGTCACCACCAGTGGCAGCACATGAAAACCTTTTTCCCTTATTGGGGAAGGGTTCTTTTTTTTAGTATCATTACGGATGCATGGGTTTTAGTATATATTCAATGGCGGCGCTGCTGCTGGGCCAGTCGGGACGGAGGAGACAAGATGGCACTGCGGGCGATGCGGGGGATTGTGAACCGGGCCGCGCCCCAGCTACCCGTGTCCACCAGCGGGCCGGTGGTGGGATCTCGGGAGCAGGTGCTGGCGGTTAGTCGGAACTACCTCTCCCAGCCTCGCCTCACATACAAGACAGTATCAGGAGTCAATGGTCCACTAGTGATCTTAGATCATGTTAAGTTTCCCAGATATGCTGAGATTGTCCACTTGACATTACCAGATGGCACGAAGAGAAGTGGACAAGTTCTAGAAGTTAGTGGTTCCAAAGCAGTGGTTCAGGTATTTGAAGGGACTTCAGGTATAGATGCCAAGAAAACGTCCTGTGAGTTTACTGGGGATATTCTCCGAACACCAGTGTCTGAGGATATGCTTGGTCGGGTATTCAATGGATCAGGAAAACCCATTGACAAAGGTCCTGTTGTACTGGCTGAAGACTTTCTTGATATTATGGGTCAGCCCATCAATCCTCAGTGTCGAATCTACCCAGAGGAAATGATTCAGACCGGCATTTCAGCTATAGATGGCATGAACAGTATTGCTAGAGGGCAGAAGATTCCTATATTCTCTGCTGCTGGGTTACCACACAATGAGATTGCAGCTCAGATCTGTCGCCAGGCTGGTTTGGTAAAGAAATCCAAAGATGTAGTGGACTATAGTGAGGAAAATTTTGCAATTGTATTTGCTGCTATGGGTGTAAATATGGAAACTGCCCGGTTCTTCAAATCTGACTTTGAAGAAAATGGCTCAATGGACAATGTCTGCCTCTTTTTGAACTTGGCTAATGACCCAACCATTGAGCGAATCATCACTCCTCGCCTGGCTCTAACCATAGCTGAATTTCTGGCATACCAGTGTGAGAAACATGTATTGGTTATCCTAACAGACATGAGTTCTTATGCTGAAGCACTTCGAGAGGTCTCAGCAGCCAGGGAGGAGGTGCCTGGTAGACGAGGCTTCCCAGGTTACATGTACACAGATTTAGCCACGATATATGAGCGCGCTGGGTGAGTGGAAGGTAGAAATGGCTCGATTACTCAGATCCCTATTCTCACCATGCCTAACGACGATATCACTCACCCCATCCCTGACCTGACTGGGTATATTACAGAAGGGCAGATCTGTGTGGACAGACAGCTGCACAACCGACAGATTTACCCTCCTATTAATGTGCTGCCCTCACTATCACGATTAATGAAGTCTGCTATTGGAGAAGGTATGACCAGAAAGGATCATGCCGACGTCTCCAACCAGCTGTATGCTTGCTATGCTATTGGGAAGGATGTACAAGCCATGAAAGCTGTAGTGGGAGAAGAAGCTCTTACCTCAGATGATCTTCTTTACTTGGAATTTCTGCAAAAGTTTGAGAGGAACTTTATTGCTCAGGGTCCTTATGAAAATCGCACTGTGTATGAGACTTTGGACATTGGCTGGCAGCTGCTCCGAATCTTCCCCAAAGAAATGCTGAAGAGAATCCCTCAGAGCACCCTGAGCGAGTTCTACCCTCGAGACTCTGCCAAGCATTAGCTGCTGCTTCCTCACTGGCCTGGTCCTCTTGTGAAATCCTGGTCTTGTTTTCTTTATTCCTTTCTCCCCCATCCCCACCTTTGTGTTGGAGTTTACCGTGTTACCCTTTAATTAAAAACAAAGAATAGGTAACATATTGTGCCAGTGTTGCAATGTTTTAAACTGCTAACAGACTTTAAAATATCCCCTATTCATAAAACCTGGGTTTTCAGTGCTTTGTTTAAAGTAGCTGCAGGGATGGAGTTTCCTTACTGATGTATGTATTTGTACATAGTGGTGTAGTTAGTTAGGCAATAACGTCCTCATTATTTGGGTCTCTTAGACCTTACCTCTCAACCCCCTGGAAAGTTTCTCTCTGATGTTACAATGCTTTGGTCTCTAAATTAGGGGCAAGATCAGGCCTGAAAGAAATCTCCTTTAAGGAGAGCCACCAAGAGGCTCTTTCCTGAGTGTTTTCTTTCGTGTGCCTGTGGGGCTGTGCTGCTGCGCTAAGCAGATGGTTTTTACTGTCTCCTTGCTCTTTCCTGTACAATGAACCGATTAGCAAAAGGAGTTTCCTTTTCCTATTTAGTAATATGCATTGGGACCCCTGTGCTAACAGTTCTCCCTCTGAGTAACACAGAATCATGCAACTTTTGCACAGCTGGCATTTACCTGAGAGCAGCAAGATGCCTTGTCTCAGTGATATTTACTGGGTTTCCACGCAAAGGAATCACGTGATTGGGTACAATAAAGGAAGAAGAAAGAAAAACCTATATCCATTTTACATTCTGTTGTGCTAACAGTGGTTTAAGTTTCTAAAGTGTTGACCAGATGCTGAAGGCAAGGTGGGAAGTGAAAGCTCTTATGTTTATGGATATTTTAAACTCTGTTAGACAGCAGCCTTTGGAAAATCCCCAATTTGGTTCTGCTTTCTGACCTGTCTCTACCTTTTCAGGGTAATCTTGTGGCACAAGTGATTGCATTTAAAATCAGCTTTAGAGTTTTATTAATTCCTGCTCCTCCCTGGTGCAAGCCCTGAGCTATCTTCTATGCAGTTCTGCTCTGTCTGCTGTTTGGTCTCTTTGTGTTCTTTGTTACTTGGACTTGGGTGCAATAGCAACTTCCCTACTCTGTGCATTCCATCTTTCAAGTTGTGTAAAGTTCTTCACTTTTTTTCTCTGAGGGTCTAGGGGGTGGGGAGAGTCAGCATGATTATATTTTAATGTAGAAAATGTGATATCTGGATATAAGATGAAAATAAATGTTAAATTAAATATATATATATATATATATATATTCAATGTATTTAAAAAGCTAATGGTGTCCATTTGGTGGTCCAACACTGGTATTGTCCACTACAGCCTCATGAAACCTGGTCAATCCATTACAGTGGATGTCTACTGCAACCAATTGGATGAAATAATGAGGATGCTTGTGATTAAGCAGCCAAGACTGGTCAATAGAGACAGGCCAATCCTCTTGCAAGACAACGTTCCACAACGTGTCACACAAACAACACTGCTCAAACTACAGCAGCTGGACTTGGAAACTCTCTGTCACCCACCATATTTGTCAGACTTTGCACCACTGACTACCACTTCTTCCAGGCTTTGGACCACTTCTTGAAAAGAAAAATATTCAATTCTCAACAAGCTGTGGAGAACCTTTCATTACCACACACTCTCCAGGCTTCTTTGCTGCTGGCATAAACAAGCTACACTTATGATGGCAAAACCCTGTCGATAGTTCAGGTGCATATTTTGAGTAATTGTACTGCTTCTTGTTTGATTTATAATAAATTACACTTTTGATTTGAAATTGGACATTTCATATTAAATGGCCTGATGACTTTTAGGTCTATTCCAGCATGGGTGCTCCGGGGCTGCTGTGCAGCTGATGGGTTCAGGGCGGAGCCAGCTGGTGCGCTCCAGCTCCAGCGGGCCCTTCTGGACCCAGGAGCAGACCCTGGTCAAGTTGAAGCCAGATGGGGTGCAGTGGGCAGCTAGTTGGAGGTGTGATCCAGGGCTTTGGAAATGGGGCTGCAACCTGGTGTGATTGAAGATTGTGCCCACAACAGAAGGCTTCCTTGCCTTCTGCAGAGAATGCCCCCTCCTGCAGAGAAAGCCCTTCTACGGTACCCTCATCAACTACGTGAGCCCTGGCCTGTGGTGGCCATGGTCTGGGAAGGGTACAATGTATTCCACCCTCGAGAGCCATGATATGATACACCAACTTGCCTGAGGCTATCCCCGGGACCATACCGGGAGACTTCAGCGTTCACATGAGCAGGAACATTATCCTCGCCAGCAACTCAGTGGAGGAAGCCCCGAGAAGATCCACCTGTGGTTCCAAAGCATTGAGCTGGTGAACTTGGCAGACGGTGTCCAACCACAGCAGCGTCTACCCAGCCTGAGGAGTCAGGCTGTCCTTGGCCGCCCCAGCATCCGTCCAGGACCAACTACCTTGGTCAATAAGAACTCAAGCCCACACTTCTACCATCTCTCCCAGATCATTTTCCTGTCTACTTTCTGCTCTACCTCAGCGCAGAAGCATTTGAGCCACCAACTTGACTTGCATTTTTGTATCCTAAACCAGCATAAGATTGGACCAAATCCTTTCTATACCAAAACGCCAGACATCCTCTGAGGTGTCTTTAACAGTGGATAGTGTGACCTCTCCCTACCCAAAGGAGAGACATTAAAATTAACTGGGCCAAATAAAAGAAGTATAATTTTCAAAACAATGAGTTTATATTGAATTTCATATCAAATATGTTTCAGGATTTTTAATTAATTTCCTTGATTTTATTTTTGTATTTCTTTTTTTCTTACACTGAAAATATAGGTTCCTGACAACATTAATATAATTACTGATTTTTTAATCCTACAATTTACATAAAATAGCTTCAAAATAATAAAACCAACAAGCCTACTAATAATAAAAGTACTAAATGAGGTTTTAGATTTATTTACAGCTTTTTTTGTCTTTGGAATATAACCCACTAAGTGTGTGAGTCTGTGTGTGTGTGTGTGTGTGTGTGTGTGTGTGTGAAAAATGGAGCCATACAAAACTAGAAGAAAGAGACCAGGGGTTAAATTCCTTTAAACCAGGGAAAATCCTTTTTAACCATGACTTAAGATCATGAAAATATTGATAAATTTGATCACATAAAAATAAAAGCTTTTTGCCCGGCAAATTGAGTCACAACTACTCAATTCTGCTGTTATACTGCAAAAGCAGCCATAGACATGTAAATTAATGAGCATGGCTGTATTCCAATGAAACTTTATTTATGGATACTGAAATTTGAATTTCATATAATCTTCAGATGCCACAAAATATTCTTCTTCTTTTGACTTAAAAAAAAAAAACATTTAAAAATGTAACAACTGCACTTAGCTTTAGAGCCATACAAAACCAGGTAGTAGGCCAGATTTGGCCCACAGGTTGTAGTTGGCTGATCCCTGGTCTAAATGACATTCAGTAGGTCTCTTCCAGATTTAAAACGCAAACAATACAATTTGAATCTCTGAACCTTTTCCTGAATCTCCATATTTTCCTTTGACTATCTTCTGGCATGGAGACCTATACTAAAATTTATAAAGGAGCCAAGTGCAGTGGCTCATGACTATAATCCTAACACTTTGGGAGGCCTAGGCAGGAGGATCACTCGAATCCAGGAGTTGGAGACTGGCCTGAGCAATATAGCAAGACTCTGTCACTACAAAAATTAGCCGGCCTAGGTGGCACTCACCTGTAGTCCCAGCTACTCAGGAGGCTGAGGCAGGAGGATCACATAAACCCAAGAGTTGGAAGTTTCAGTGACCCATGAGGATTCCACTGCACTGTAGCCTGGGCAACAGAGCAAGACCCCATCACAAAAAAAAAAAAAAAAAAAAAAGAAAAGTTCCACAGGAGGTTATTATGCACACTAAACTTTCAAGACCAAATTAAAGAGAAACCAACTTAAGAGAGTTTTAGTACTGATGAAAAGTTCCAACAGCATGCAGGAAGCAGAGTCATTAAATTTAATAAATAGCTTAAGGAACATTTCCGCTCACCATCTGTTCTTCCAGAGCAATAAATTAGATTGTATTTAGATCTATGTCTATAAAAAAAAAATCTTACAATTGGGAACCAGTGTCAGGGCTGTAAACCAATATATTGACAAACCCTTCCTCCTATTAGAGATATGTAAATCTCAGTCAGTACATAAAATTCTAGGCATTTATCAATGTCTATAATTAAGAATAGTAATAAGCACACTAGAACTCTTGTGTAGGTTCCATTGCCAACCACTGCCATGACACAAGAGTGTTAGGTTGCTTCACTGATGTGTCTTGAACCGAAAGTCTCTATATTTAGGGTCATTTGAGGATTGATAAGAGTTAATTTTCTATTTCTATTCTAAGCTGTGGTTTCTACTCGAGCAACACTCTTATAGTCATTTCATGAAAGAGTTAATCAAAGATGCTTTGTTTGCCTGGATTCTTAGGATTAAGGCTTCATCTCTCTCTCTGGCAAAAATCCAAGTTCTATATGTCAACAGATGACAGTGTCAGGCATTTGTAGGCTATTCAGAAAACCTAAAGATGCTTTACAATAGCATGTTCTGCTCCCAATGCCTATTGACTTAAAGTATGTACACTCGGCAACCTTAGTAAAAACAGTGCTGCTTAGAAACTCTCTGAACTATATCATTGTTTGTGTTGTCTTCAATTCATTACAGAGCCTTGGAGAAGTCCATTCACTTTAGGAATGAATATTTTCCTTATTTGTATTCAAGGAAAAAGACAAATGAAAATTTTGTTTGGTTTGTCAAGACTCTGTCTTCTGGTGATAACATTAAAGTGTTTATTTGCTTCAACTTGATCCAAAAAGCTTTTATCTACCTATTTCCCAGGACAAAAAGGTGTCTAAGAGCCATAGGTATAGAAGACACTGCTTACTTATTTGGAACAATTTTTATAGTAGTAGCCACTTATCTCAAAAACACAATATCATTGCTGTGTAGGTTTTATATATGCTATATAATTTACTGCTTTTCATCAGCGTTCTTGATGAAGACAGAGAGAGTTAAAGTGGACTTTAATTCTTACATGCAATTTTGCAGAACTATAAAGTAGGTTAGGTTTGTGTCATTTACTTTTCTTCATATCTTCTTCTTTTTTTTTTTTAGTAGTTTCTTAAAGTATCTTTTCCCTCAACTCAGTTCCTCCAGTACTTGGGAATGCATAGGTTATTACCACCTTATTATGAAGTGATAATGAAAACTATTTGCTCTTAAAATAGAATTACAAACTTTTAATAGCCTGGTTATCGTGATGGTTACACATATTCATATATGTGTTAAAATTCATAAAACTATGCACCAAAAAGGGGTAAATTTTACGTTATTAAAAAAATTTTTTTTAAATAGGAAAAAAGGAAAACTATTCATGTTAGAATTTCAGACTATTCCAGAAAATAGGGCCTATATTAAAATTATTTTATTTATTATAATGCCCTGCAGATTAACTCACATAGTGTTCGAGCAACTTATGCAGCTATGGGACAAAAATCTATCATCTGTGTTTCTATTAGAATGTGGCATCTACAACAGGTTCTAAGATCTACTTGCTTTTTGTATTAAAAAATGCCTCAAAATGTCTAACTCATCCATATATGCTGCCAGCACAAGTTCTTGGCAAGATGAAGGGAATGTTTCATCTTCAATATGGGTCTTCTTCAGTTGCCAGGAGACAGTGGCTTCCTAGACAGCTGTCTGTTCATACTACACACCAGCTGCCACCCCTTTACTGAGCCAAAACTTTGTGCTTATGTTATGCTAGGAAATCCCACAGGTGCTTCTCTACAGGTGATATTAGTAATATTAATCATCTTGTCAATCTGTTTTGAATATCAGATTTTATCAATCCAGTAAAGCAGAGTATGCCAAAGTGATTGAATAAATGAGGAAAATATTTTTTACAGTATTCACATGACTATTATACTCAATGGTATGTGGTAGGACTTTATCCAAACAGGTTCTACTTTTGTTCATCCTGAAGCATAATAATAATTTATATACACTGACTAGTTTCATATCCCTCTCTAAGCCATACCCTGTTGTGTATGTATATATACCATTATTAAATAATTATAAATTCAACTATATATGGACTGAGAAATCATGGTCTCCCTGGATGATATTCTTATATTCTGCACCCCACCCTGCAACTTGATATTGAGTAAGTCTCTGTTCTGCTTCAGTGGCATAGAATATTCCTAATGTGAAAGAGACTGAGGTAGACTTCCTGACTTAAGTTCTCTCCAGATATGGCTTGATACCTGGCATACTGTCTGACAAGATGTGGGGGTTGTGAAGTGGAAACATCTGACTATCCAAGATGTCCAGAAATTTTTAGAGTTTGCTATATAATTTCATTAATTCATTTTAAACTATGCAGTAACTGATATCCTCAAAAGAAGATAGGATTTGTATGTTCATAGAAGAGGTTCTGGCCTTCTAATGGCTGAAGACCTTTTATATACAGCTGTCTTTGTTTTTATATCCTCTGTCCTAGCTCAGTCCTACACCACCAAAACAGATGTTTCTCAGCGCCTCCCCCTGCCCCCTGCTGGGGGAATATTTTTGCTCTCTTGGCTTCTGCCTTAATTTTATACTGCTTTTTTTTATTTTTGAGACAGAGTCTCACTCTGTTGCCCAGGCTAGAGTGAGTGCCGTGGCATCAGCCTAGCTCACAGCAACCTCAAACTCCTGGGCTCAAGCAATCCTCCTGCCCCAGCCTCCCAAGTAGCTGAGACTACAGGCATGTGCCACCATGACCGGCTAATTTTTTTCTATATATATTAGTTGACCAATTAATTTCTTTCTATTTATAGTAGAGACAGGGTCTCACTCTTGCTCAGGCTGGTTTCGAACTCCTGACCTCTAGCAATCCGCCCGCCTCGGCCTCCCAGAGTGCTAGGATTACAGGCGTGAGCCACCGCGCCCAGCCTCTGCCTTAATCTTTATTACTTTTCCAGGAAGGCTGCTCAGGTGAGACTCAACCACCTCATTTAGAAATAGGAAATTCTCACCATCAACGCCAGCCTCAAAGCTTGGAGGCACTATGTTGGAGGTACCTAGCATATAATGACAATGACCGCAAAACCCAGATTTAGTTAGATTGCATTCTTTATGCACATCAGTTTGACTATCTCATACATATTAGCCAGCCAGCTATCGTCTCCTAGAATCCAGAGTGCGAGCCTTCTCTGTCTAGAACATTCTTCCCCTCACTTCTTTAGCCGGCTAATTTCTCCTTGTCCTTCAGGAATCAGCTCAAGTACCACTTCCTCTGGGATATTTTCTGTCACAGCTGGTTTGGATTAACTACTTTAAAAATATTTCTTGGCCAGGAGCGTGGCTCCTGTAATCCTAGCACTCTGGGAGACTGAGGCGGGCGGATTGCTGGAGGTCAGGAGTTTGAAACCAGCCTGAGCAAGAGTGAGACCCTGTCTCTACTATAAATAGAAAGAAATTAATTGGACAACTAATATATAGAGGAAAAAATGAGCCAGGCATGGTGGCGCATGCCTGTAGTACCAGCTACTTGGGAGTCTGAGGCAGTAGGATTGCTTTAGCCCAGGAATTTGAGGTTTCTGTGAGCTAGGCTGATGCCACGCCACTCACTCTAGCCTGGGCAACAAAGCAAGACTCTGTCTCAAAAAAAAAAAAAAAAAAAATATATATATATATATAGCTTATATTTCTGAAGCACTTGTAGGTGTCAGCCCTTAGCACACTGTAAGGTAATTGTTATTTACCTCCCTATAATTTTTTGAGGACAGGGAATATTTTCTATCATACCTATATTTGAACACTGAGCACAGTTTGCACTCAATAAGTGTGTGTTAGATGAATGAATGAATAACTTTAATTTATTTAAGAGTCTTTATTCAATCAATATTTATTGCATAACTACTGAGGTCTCAATGTTGAGGTACTCCTTATAGAGAAAAATACAAAATTTGGAAGAAATAGAAATCCTGAACAGGCCAATAATGAGTAGCGAGACTGAATCAGTAATTTAAAAAAATCTCCTAACAAAAAGTAGTCCAGTACCAGATGGATTCACAGCCAAATTCTGCCAGACCTGCAACGAAGACCTGGCACCTATCTTACTGAAACTTTTCCATAACATGGAGATGGAGGGAATCCTTCCTAACTCTTTCTATGAAGCCAGTATCATCCTGATACCAAAGCCAGGAAAGGACACAACAAAAAAAGAAAACTACAGACCAATATCCCTCATAAACATAGATGCAAAAATCCTCAATAAAATACTAGCAAACTGAATCCAAGAGCACATCAAAAAAATAATTCACTATGATCAAGGAGGTTTCATCCCAGGGATGCAAGGATGGTTCAACATACACAAATCAATAAATGTGATTCACCACATAAACAGAATAAAAAACAAAAACCACATGATCATCTCAATAGATGCAGAAAAAGCATTTGATATAATCTAGCACTCCTTCATGATAAAAGCTCTTAACAAACTAGGCAAAGAAGGAACACACCTCAAAATAATAAAAGCCATAAGTGATAAACCCACAGTCAACATCATACAGAATGGGGCAAAGTTGAAAGCATTCCCATAAGAACTGAAAGAAGACAAAGATGCCTACTTTCACCACTTCTATTCAACATAGTACTGAAAGTCCTAGCCACAGTAACCAAGCAAAAGAAAGAAATAAAGGGCATCCAAAACAGAAAAGAGGAGACCAAACTACCCTATTTGCTGATAATATGATCTTATATCTAGAAAATCCTAAAGACTCCTCCAAAAGACTCCTAGAATTGATAAATAAATCCAGTAAAGTCTCAGGTTATAAAATTAATGTACAAAATCAGTAGCATTTCTGTACACTACTAACAGCCAAATTGTTAGTAGCAAATCAAGAACTCAACACCATTTTCAATAGCTGCAAAAAAAATTAAAATACTTAGGAATATACTTAACCAAGGATGTGAAAGATCTCTATAAGGAGAACTACAAAACATTGATGAAAGAAATCATGATGCCACAAACAAATGGAAAAACATTCCATGTCATGGATTAGAAGAATCAATATTATTAAAAATGTCCATACTGCCCAAAATGATTTATAGATTCAATGCAATTCCCATCAAAATATCAATGTCATTCTTCACAGAATTAGGAAAAAAATAGCAAATTTCATGTGGAATCAAAAAAGAGCCTGAATAGCCAAAGCAATCCTAAGCAAAAAGAACAAATCTGGAGGCATCATGTTACCCCAGCTTCCAGTTATACTACAAGGCTATCATAACCAAAACAGCATGGTATTGTTATAACATTAGACACATAGATCAATGAAACAGAACAGATAATACAGAAATAAAACCATACACCTACAACCAACTGGTCTGTAACAAAGCAGACAAAAACATACATGGGGAAAAGATGCCTTATTCAATAAATGGTGCTGGAAAAAGTGGATAGCCATATGCAGAATGAAACAGGACCCCTATCTCTCACTTTATGCAAAAATTAGCTCAAGATGGATTAAAGACTTAAATGTAAAATCTGACACCATAAAAATTCTAGAGTAAAACTTAGGAAAAATCCTTGTGGATATTGGCCTAGGCAAAAAATTTATGAGTAAGACCCCAAAAGCAAATACAACAAAAACAGAAATAAATAAATAGGACTTAGTTAAACTAAAAAGTTTCTGCATAGCAAAGAAATAACCAATAGAGTAAATAGACAACCGAAACAATGGGAGAAAATATTTGCAAACTATACATCCAACAAAGGACATTTAATATCCAGAACCTACAAGAACTGAAACAAATCAGCAAGAAAAAAATAGATAATCCCTTTAAAAAGTGGGCAAAAGAAATGAACAGACATTTTCAAAAGAAGATATACAAATGGACAACAAACATATGAAAATTCCTCAACTTCACTAATCATCAGAGAAATGCAAATTAAAACACAGTGAGATACCACCTTACCCAAGTCAGAATGGCCATTACTGAAAGTTCAAAAAACAATAGATGTCGGTGCAGTTGTGGTAAAAAGGGAACGCTAATACACTGTTGGTGAGAACATAAGTTAGTACAACCTCTATGGAAAACAGTATGGAGATTCCTCAAAGAACTAAAGGTAGAACTACCATTCAATCCTGCAATCCTACTACTGGGTATCTACCCAAAGGAAAAAAAAAAGTTATTATATCAAAAAGACACATGCACTTGTATGTTTATTCCAACACAATTCACGATTGGAACGATGTGGAATCAACCTAAATGTCCATCAACTGATGAGTGGATAAAGAAAATGTGGTGTATATATATATCATGGAATAGTAAAAAAGAATAAAATAATGTCTTTTGCAGCAATTTGGCTTGAACTGGAAGCCATATTTCTAAATGAAGTATCTCAGGAACAGAGAAACAAATACTACATGTACTCACTTATAAGTGGGAGGGAAAGGATGTACATACATGGTAATATGTACATACGCGGTATAATGGACTTAGAAGTAGGGAGGATTGGAGGAGGCTGAGAGATCAAAAATTACCTATCAGGTACAACATATGCTATTTGGGTGATGGGTACACTAAAAGCCCTGTCTCCACCACTACACAATTCATCCACATATCAAAAAAACCATCTGTACCCCCTAAATCTTTGACATTTTTTTAAAAACCACATGTTCATATAGGGGAACTGTTTAATTAGTTAGCTTTTGCTGCATAACAAAATATCCCAAAATTTAGTACTTTAAAGTAATACCATTTGTTTGCTTATGATTTTGTAGATTGGTAACTTTGGGCTGGCTGGGCTCATGACTTATCTTTACTTCATATGGTATCAATTGGACTCACTCATGCATTGCAGTAATATGGCAACTGATGGCCTTAATCACTTTCCTAGTGGTTAGCTGACTGTTTGTAGAAGCAATGAAGGTAACTGGCTCATTATGCAACAGGTGAGCCTAAGCTCATTTCCAAGGTGTTACTATAGTGGAAGGGCTCCTAAGTTCAATAAAAGAGGACAAGCCCCGATGTTCAAGCATTTTTCAACTTTCTGCTTGCATCCTGCTTGCTAATTACCACTAGCAAAGCATATCACATGCCTACAGGTAGACACAGGGGATGCAGAAATAGATTCCACCTGTTCATGGGACAACCTGCAAAGTAACATTGCGTAAAGAGACATGTGTCTAGGAACAAGAAGAATTTGTAACCAGTTTTGCAATTTTCCACACTAGTTTTTCTTCCCTTCCTGTCCCCTTGTACTTTGACGCTGCTTGTAGGTTATGTCTACCCTATACTGCCCAAAGTTAAAAGTTTTAAACGCTTTAGAATTCTGTTGATTGATGTAAACATCCTCATGAGATAATGCAGGCTACAGAAGAAAAATTTTATTCATTTTCTGAATGAGCAACACAACCAATTTGAAACTCATTTGGATTATATTTGGTGTCTCGTATACAGTGGCCCTAAAGCACAAAACTAGATTTTGTTTCTAAACATGAACATCAATAAGAGGAAGGAAATGATGGCTGAGCCACAGCTAAAACATGTAGAGGATCTAGTCAGGCAAAGAGAGGGAGAAAAATATTTCAAGCAGATGGAAAAATGACAGAAAACCAATTTTGTGAATTCATTTTTGTGTCACATGAGAATATGGAGACACTCAATACTTAATACATGTTACTGTTTATGTATCTGTTCTCCCTTTGGACCCTAAGCTTTTTAATGGTAGAATTTCTGTAGTAGGTGCCAAATAAATATTTGTGTCATGAGTGAGTGACTGGTTTAGTAAGTAAATGAGTGAATGAATGAAAAGATAAGAAACAGCTGTGTGAAAGACACCAATACAGAATAGAGAGCCACCTGGGAACAAAGACAGAAAGTGAGGAGAATGCTATATAAAGAGAAGAGAGATAAAGCAGCAGAGAGACAAGTAGTAGGGGAAGACCAGGAGAGATAGGCAGAAGGAACTGGGGGCTCTGAGAGATAAACAGTAGTCAGGAGTTTGGCTGTTTAGCAATTGCACCAGAGAAACTTAGCACTTCCTTTAAGATATTTAATCTTCTAACAATTCAGACACAGGTCCTTCTGCAGTAATAACCTGCTTGCCCACTTTTATTTTCAGACTTCAAAGTTTATTTTTGAAGGCTTGTTTTTCAAAAGAGAATTTTGAAGGCCTTATATTGGCATAAAATAATGATTCCGATTTTAGTTGTTTCTTTTGAATTATTAGAGGTATTCAATTTACCAGTTCTTACTGAAAATCCTTTTGTATTTTAAAAATCTGTCAGATTGTCTTAGTCTTTCTTCTTTGAAAGATGAAGAACTGCCATGCATTGGGAAAAAAACAGCGGCTATTTTTATCATTCTGAGCCATTTGATTTGATGTCAATCAAACCCAGTTTGGGGTTTTTGTAGTCCTAATAGGGATGATGAACATAGGAACAATTAAAATCACAGTTTTTCCCCCATTCTCAACCTGGGTGATGTAGTTATAGCTGAGTACAAGGGTAACTATTATGCCAGGGACTTCAGCAGGGGCTGTAAAAGCAATTGACTCTGGCTAGATAAAGGCAATAGACCAAGATATACTCCTACATGGAGTTCTCAAAAGTTTGGTCCAAGGCATCAGAATGAACTGCGATACCTGTTATAGATGTCTCTTCCAGGCTTCTTTTTTTTTTTTTTTTTTGAGACAGAGTTTCGCTTTGTCGCCCAGGCTAGAGTGAGCGCCGTGGCGTCAGCCTAGCTCACAGCAACCTCAAATTCCTGGGTTCAAGCGATCCTGCTGCCTCAGCCTCCCGAGTAGCTGGGACTACAGGCACGCGCCACCATGCCCAGCTAATTTTTTTATATGTATTAGTTGGCCAATTAATTTCTTTCTATTTATAGTAGAGACGGGGTCTCGCTCTTGCTCAGGCTGGTTTCGAACTCCTGACCTGGAGCAATCCGCCCACCTTGGCCTCCCAGAGTGCTAGGATTACAGGCATGAGCCACTGCGCCTGGCCTTTTCCAGGCTTCTACCCTAGACCTGGGATCAATCCCTTCAGATGATTTCTATGTCCAAGGAAGAGAAAGGCTCACTACCTTAATACTTTAGTGCATTCAACCTTGCCCTTACAGTATATATGGCAGCTTCTGAGGCTATTATTACTATTTTTTTTCTTAACTATAAATTGACAGCTTACCATTGTATATATTTATGGGGTACAAAGTGATGTTATGATTTGTGACTATAACATGAAATAATTAAATCAAGCTAATTAGCATCTCCATTACCTCAAATGCTTATTTTTTTTGTGTGTGGTGAGAACATTTGAAATTTACTCTTAGCAATTAAAAATGTACAATACATTATTATTAACTACATTCACCATCCTATGTAATAATCTAAAAAAAAAACACCTTATTTCTCTTGTCTGAGATTTTGTACCCTTTGACCATCATCTCCCCATTTCTCCCACTCCACAGTCTCTGTAACCACCATTCTACTCTCTGCTTCTCAAAATTAAACAAGTTTGATTGCTTTGTATTTCACAAGTAAGTGAGAACATTTGATATTTGTCTTTCTCTGCTTGGCTTATTTCACTTAGCCTGCTCTCTCATTTCATCCATGTTGTCACAAATGACAGAATTTCCTTGTTTTTTAAAGCTGGATAGTATTCCATTGTGTTTATATACCATATTTTCTTTATCCATTTATCTGTTGATGGACAATTAGGTTGATTCTATAACTTGGCTATTGTGAACACTGCTGCAGAGAACATATGAGTACAGCCAATTCTTTGAAAAACTGATTTCAAATCTTTTGGGTAAATACCCAGAAGTGGGGTTGCTGGATCAGATGGTAATTCTATTTTTAGTTTTTAAGTTTTCCATAATGGCTGTACTAATTCATATTCCCACCAGTACTTCTTAGGTATAGTAATTAGTTGGGTAAAATAAGTGCTACCTCCATAGAAAGTCAAATAATAGAAGAAAGCAGCCTATGATTAATGCCAAATTCAGTAAGTGCTGGGGGAAGAAGGGCTCACCACAGGCTTGAATCAAGTAAGATTTCATGGAGAAAAGACAGGTACAAAGTTTGAATGAGGTTCCAAACTACCGTATTCTGCCATTTGAACAATCTGAATCCAATCCCATGGTCTTAACAACGTGTTTGCTATATTTACATTCTTTAGAGTATCCAAGATGAAGGAGAGTGTTAAACAGCGAAGAGAACGAAGAGAAAGCATAAAAAAAGTGAAGGAACAGGTTGCCAACACTCGGAAACAGGCTCTGAAGGAGCAATTCGATGAATGGATTCTAGACACCAAAGGAAAAATTCCTATGGTAGTGGTAAGAAAGGGGGATATATGTGAAGGGTAGGTAGGGTGGGTGATAAGAGGGCAATTACTATAATAGTGAGTGGAATGCTGCAAGCCTCCTTTGAAATTTTCGATACTACTAAAGTAAGTCGATTCTTGACCTGTCTGGTCCATGAGAGTTGGTTCCTTCAATTTTGTCTTGAGCATTAGAAAAAAAGAAATCTAGGAAGATTTCTAAATTTTCACTCTGGCTGAGATTCCCAAACGTGTCACTATAAGCAGACATAGATTTCATTTGTTTGTTTGTTTGTTGTATGTGTCTGTGTAGGTGAATATGTGTATATGGCTATTTTTGTAAGACCTAAGAAATTGTGTCTCTTAGTTCCAGAGAACAACTGTATTCTAAGAGTTAGATATTTTCTCTCATGTATGTATGGATTTGAAAATACTTATTGGTTAGATATAATGCCAAATATTTTCAGTTTAAAGTGAATGATTAAAAATGGACCCAGGAAGATAAACCACAGACTGGGAGAAAATATTAACAAAACACTTTTCTGATAAAGGACTGTTATCCAAAATATACAAATAACTCTTAAAACTCAACAATAAGAAAACGAACAGCCCACCCAAAAGATAGACAAAAGGCCTGAATAGACATCTCACCAAAGAAGACACACAGATGGCAAATAAACATATGAAAAGATGCCTTATGACATTAGGGAATTGCAAATTAAAACAGCAGTGAGATACCACTATGTATATCTATTAGAATGATCGAAACCCAAAACACTAATAGCAAATGACAGCAAAGATGTGGAACAGCAAGAATTCATTACTTGTGGGAATGCAAAATGAAAGAGTTTGGCAATTTCTTACAAAATTAAACATACTCTTAAAAGACAAATACTGAATTATTCCACTTATATGAGGTATCTAAAGTAGTCAAATTCATAGAAACAGGAAATAGAATGATGGTTACAAGGGGCTAGAAGGAGGAGAGGAGGAGTTATTTAATGGGTATAGGATTTCAGATTTTCAAGATGAAAAACTTCTGGAGACCTTTTCACAACAGTGTGAATATACTTACACATAGACTTATATGCATACACTTGCGGATGGTTAAGTCAGCAAATTTTATGTGTTTTTTACTGCACACACGCAAAACTAAACACACTTTATACATATGATCCAGCAATCACTCTCCTTGGTATTTACCCAAATGAATTGGAAATTTATGTACACGCAAAAACATGCACATGGATGTTTATAGCAGCTTTACTCATATAATATCAAAACTTGGAAGCAACCAAGATATCTTTCAGTAGATAAATGGATGAATAAACTGTGCTGCAGCTACACAATGGAATATTATTCAGTGCTAAAAAAGAATGAGCTTATCAAGCCATGAAAAGACACAGAAGAAACTTAAATGCATAGAATTAAGTGAAAGAAGCAAATCTGAAAAGGCTACATACTGTATGACTCAAACTATACGACATTCTGGAAAGGTAAAACTATGGAAACAGTAAAAAGATCAGTGATTGCCAAGAGTGAGAGGGGAGGGAAGAATGAATAGGCAGAGCACCAAGCATTTTCAAGGCAGTGAAATTTTTCGGTATGATACTATAATGGTGGATACATGGCATTATATTATACATTTGTCAAAGCCCATTGAATGTACAATATCAAGAGACCCTTAAGATAGACTATGAACTTTGAGTGATAATGATGTGTCAATGTAGGTTTATCAATTATAACAAATGGGCCAGCACAGTGACTCACTCCTGTAATCCTAGCACTCTGGGAGGCCAAGGTGGGAAGATCGATTGAGGTCAGGAGTTCAAGACCAGCCTGAGGAAGAGCAAGACCTATCTCTACTAAAAAAAAAAAAAAAATAGAAAACATTAGCCAGGTGTGGTGGCATATGCTTGTAGTCCCAGCTACTCAGGAGTCTGAGGCAGGAAGATCGCTTGGACCCAGGAGTTTGAGGTTGCAGTGAGCTATGATCATGCCACTGCACTCTAGCCAGGTGACAGAGTGAGACTCTGTCTCAAAAACAAAAATAACAACAATAACAAAAAAACCCCACAAATGTACCACTCTTGTGCAGAATGTCATTAGTAGGGGAGGCTGAAGCTGTACGTGTGTGTGTGTGTGTGTGTGTGTGTGTGTGTGTGTGTGTGTTGGGGGTATATGAGAACTCTCTGTACTTTCCGCTCGATTTTGCTGTGAACTTAAAACTTCTCTAAAATATAAAGCCTATTTTTTAAAATGGATCAAGAAAAACTCTGAAATTTTGTTTTTAGTAATTGAAGAATACAGAAGTATAGAGAGTTCTTTGGATTGCCAAGCTGGTTGCCAAAGGTGTCTTAGCTCCATCTTGCCCAGTGTCTGAGGGTTGCTAATAATGTCCCCTGTAGAAGGCAAAATGGGATCATTCTTGAATCCCTGTCCTTCTCAGACAAAAATATTGGGAATAACTGAGAACATATATGTAAAAGCACTTTGTATACCTTGAAGTAGTCTATAAATTAAATATGAAATTGCTATTTCGGTCCTTGAGTTGGAAAGATCACTCAGTACTTAAATAGAAAGACTATATATGGCTTTTAGTCTGAAATGCTAAATATGTGGTAATTGAAGAGTAACATGTGGTTTCTTTCTTTCTTTCTTTTTTTATTTGCAGATTCAGAATGCTCTTCATGAATTTTTTCAAAATCCAGATTTTGATCCTGGTAAGTCTTCCTATTACTTTGGTATTTTTATTTAATTAATTAATTGATTTATTGATTTATTTATTTATTTTTGGGAAGGATACCGAATTCAGATGAAGAGTCAATATGGAGACAGAGATTATTCAGAGTTCTTATAGATATAATTAGCTTCTTCTGCACTTTCTAGATAGACAATGTAGAAAAGCAGAGAAGCAATCAATTATTCTCAATCCTTTTAATCTAGTGCCCATTTTACTACCAGTATTCTGTAATACCCTTTTATTGTCCTAGGATATTCCTAGAAAATATTACTTATATACACAGAATTTTAAAAGAAAGATAGAATGTCATACCTGTGATATAAAGAAGAAATACAAGGAAAGACATAAGAAAATTATATGTGCTGTATTTCAACATATAAATGCTTTGTTATAGCTTCACTAGAAGACATAAAAGAGTAGTTTCTACCTATTTATAATGAATGTTTAGATATAAGAAAAGTAAAATGTATATACAATTGGCTATTTTCTTTGCATTTGACATTTGAAATAAGGACAAAATGAGTGGATTTGTATATATACATAGAATCCCCATGAATAGCTACAAATGCAGACTGACACAGGTATGTTGTATTAGAGTTCAGAGTCAATTTTTTTTTTAGACAGAGCCTCACTTTGTTGCCTTGGGCAGAGTACAGTGGCATCATCGTAGCTCACTGCAACCTCAAAGTCCTGGGCTCAAGTGATCCTCCTGCCTCAGCTTCCCAAGTAGCTGGGACTACAGGCATGCACCACCACACCTGGCTGATTTTTCTGTTTTTTTGTAGAGATGGAGTCTTGCTCTTCCTCAGGCTAGTCTCAAACTCCTGGCCTCAAGCAATCCTCAGGCCTCAGCCTCCCAAAGTACTAGGATTACAGGTGTGAGCCATCACACCTGGCCAGAGGCGATTTATTAATATTAATACAGATACTATTAATACAAATACTATTACAGAATTTTCTGAAATGGGGAACAACTCTCAGTAAAGTTCCTGAATGAAACAAAGTATGATCCTTCTTCAGATCTTCACAGTAGTTACATTCTTAGAGAATTCAACAGCAAAATTATACTGTCTTTATATGTAAAATAGAGTTATATTCTAGATTCAAAATTAATATAAGCAGATTTTTCACCTACTTGAATGTTTTGCAGGAGGGAGAAAGTCGTTATTGTGTAGGAATTGCAGGAGTTCTGCCTCTACTCCTACTCCCCATCTTTGTGGCAATAAAAAGTCACCCACAAGTTCCTACCATGCTTCCTGGGAGGAAAGGACAGTACCACCCCTGTGGAGAATCACAGATTTTGTTGCTTTTGTCTTCAGAAAGATTTCCCTATGTGAAATTAGATGAAAACAATCAGACTTTGTTCCATAAAGAACTGTAGTTTGGGTCCTGAGGTTTACATAATTTATATCCAATTGTTTTTTTCAATTGATTTTTTGAACACTTGTGTTACATTGATAGCAATAGATTGTCACTTTTTGAAATAAAATATGCTTCCCATCTTCCCAAGGACTGGTTCCCAAACATGATTGGGGCCTTGCTGACAATGTTTTCTCCATCCACCTGTTCTCAGCCTATACAAAAACTATAATTCTTCCATCAGCTCAAACTCCACTTCTGTTTCAGAAAATTTTAAAAATAACTTCATTCATTCATTTATTTTTAGAAGGGGTTACAGAAGAAGCAAGTTAAGAAACCACGATTTGGGATCCTGATAAAATTAGAGATATTCCAGACCACTGCAGTTGACAGTGATTGTCTCTTCTCTCACCTCCTATACTACAGTATTTATTTTCTGGTCCATTCATTAATTCGTTATTTATTGAGCCCTCACTTCATTCCAGACACTGTAATCAGGTAGAGAATGCAAAGAGGACTGACAAGGCATGCTTCCGGCCCTTAAGTTACTCAAAGCCCAGTAAAGGGACAGACACCTACACTTAATAGCAACGGTTAATGGTAGAAACCAGATTGGTTTTCATAATCATGTGGAGCCTGGTGGGGAGGTCTGGGATGGGGATATCAGCATCAAATTCCTAAGCTTGTATGAATGTGTATACAGTCTTCCTAAGGCCACAATAGCTGGTATCTCATAAGTAGCACTTGAAAGTTGAAGAGAGGCCGGGCGTGGTGGCTGTAATCCTAGCACTCTGGGAGGCTGATGCGGGTGGATTTCTCGAGGTCAGGAGTTTGAAACCAGCCTGAGCAAGAGTGAGACCCCATCTCTACTATAAATAGAAAGAAATTAATTCGCCAATTAATATACATAGAAAAAATTAGCCAGGCAGGGTGGCACATGCCTGTAGTCCCAGCTACTCGGGAGGCTGAGGCAGCAGGATTGCTTGAGCCTAGGAGTTTGAGGTTGCTGTGAGCTAGGCTGACACCACAGGCACTCACTCTAGCCTGGGCAACAAAGCGAGACTCTTGTCTCAAAAAAAAAAAAAAAAAAGAAAAAGAAAAAGAAACATTAAAGACCACGTGCAGTGGCTCATGCCTGTAATCCCAGCACTTTGGGAAGCTGAGGCAGCAGGATCACTTGAGGTCAGGAGTTCAAGACCAGCCCGAGCAACAACATAGCAAGACCCTCGTCTCTACAAAAAAAAAAAAAAAAATTAGCCAGACGTGGTGGCACATGCCTATAGTCCTAGCTACTTGGGAATCTAAGGTGAGAGGATCCCTTGAGCCTAGGAGTTTGAGGCTGCAGTGAGCTATGATCAGGTCACTACACTCCAACCTAGGTGATAGAGCAAGACACTGTCTCAAATAAATGAATGAAGGAATAAATAAATAAGCTTTTTAAAAGAAAGTTTGTAGAGGTGTCTTGTTTTAGGACCTGATAGCATAAATAGTAGCATAAATCAGCACAGATGTTTTTGCAGTCTTTTATACTTGTTTTTGCTTTTTTTTTTGAGATAGAATCTCACTCTGTTGCTCAGGCTGAAGTGCAGTGGTGTGGTCATAGCTCACTGCAACCTCAAACTCCTGGGCTCAAGCAATCCTCCTGCCTCAGACTCCCAGGTCTTTTATACTATTGATGTATATATTTGTTTCTGCTTTATCCCAACCTAGTCATTAAAAATATAGGCTCTTTTTTTTCTAAGTATTTGCATTGCTTGATTAAGTAAAAGCCAGGAAAAATAATAATTTTGTAGTAATTGGGATGTTACCCAACTGTATGTCATTCACTTTATTGTAATTATGGATAAACATTAGTTAAGAAATAATTTTATGTTTTTCTTTTAAAGCACTATAATGTAAATATCAAATATGAATATATTACAACTAAACTAACTACGAAATAACCTTTATTCCATAATTAGAATTACAATGCAAACAATTGGATATTATTGACTCAACAGAACCAAGATTGGACAAAATGGCATTTACAGAAGTAAGAAGTTACATTATTTAATATTTGAATCAAATTATTTTGCCAGTTGCAATTGTCTTTTGGTGGCTGATGCACATACATTAAGTTAAATGAAAGCACAAAAACTTATTTTATCGATTCCAAGATATTAATATATACTTTAAAATATTTTAACCCCTCTGAAATTAAGTTATATCTTACAATCAAAGGCACCTTACAATTTATTTCCATCAATGACATTCATGATGTGAAAGTGTGAAAAACTTCCACTGACACCTTCTGGTAAGATCAAGAAAAACCAGCATCTTATATTCAATGAAATCTGGCTTTACAAATAAATAGTGAGATCTAAAACTTACAAAAACTTTTCTATTGGCCAGCCACTGTCCTAAGCTATTTGTGTGAACTCAGGTAATCCTCTCAGCAACCCTTATCTTCTACTGTTACAGATGAAGACGCCAAGGTGCAAAAAGGTTAAATAACTTGCACATGGTCTCACAATTAGTAGGTACTGGAGAACTTTGTATTGAGGCAATTTGGTTTCAAAGTTTACATAATATTGTATCTGAGAAAGTATGATTCTATTGTAATGGAATAAGTGAAAGAAGAAATTTAATGGTACCAGAGTCCTGACATAGCCCGCTTTTATATTTTTTTCATGTTTCTCTATTTTCCCTTATTTTCCTCTAATGAGCCCTAGAGTTTTTCTCTTTCTCCTCTCATGCACCATTGTTCCACTGAAAGTGAAGAATACACATTATATACAGTTTCAAGATTCTGTATGAAGGATTTCTAGAATTGTTTTTGAGATGATTGTTGTACAAATAAGACTTTGGAAAATCCCATCTCAGTTTTGTTCTGTGTTTTCTTAGATTCTATTTGGTGTCTGTTAGTCACGGGTCAAACTAATGGCTAAAGTTGTTATATCTCCTTTGTGATCCAGAGCCCATACTATGAACCTCCTCCTTGCTACTCTCACATGCCAAGCCAATATTTCTCCTGCTCTAAATCAGTCCAGGGCCAGGCATCACACAACCAGAGACAGTCCTTGTGCCACGGAGTCTTCCAGAACTATTTAAACTAGCCAATCCTAGCTGTTTGTGCTGCCTTCCCTTGCATTCCCTAAGGAAATCCCAATAAGAACTCTAGCTTAGGCTTTCTTTGTCCTTCCTGCTGCTGCTGTCTCCTGACCAAAACCTGGTGCTTCCCCTGTGGCTCTGCATGGCATGGCATCCTCCCTTCTCTTGGAAGTTTTAAGTAATAAAAATCTTCTTTCAATGGCATTAGCCTCTCCGTGCCATCCTTCAGTCACCTCTACAAGTTAAAATCCCAGAAATACAAATGAGACAAGCTACTCAAAAATATGCAGAACAAGTGATAGTGTTAAAGTGATTCAGGAAAAGTCTAAGCTTTATCACTTTAATATAATAATAAACATAACACATTTCTTTGCGAGGCACTGATTCTTGGTGCTACTTGCCTGTTTGTCTTATATCTGGTTCCCCTAAAAGTGGGCAATTTAGGAAATGTTCTCATTTTTTTAAATTATGAAAGTAATATGAATTTCATATACATGAATTACATCTCCATAAAAAAGTAATATATGTTCACTATAGAAAATTAAAGATAGAAAAGTATAAGGAAGTACAAAAATTTAAATCCACATTCTACCACCAATAAATAACCACTGTTAACATTATATTTTTCTTTGTATAATAATAATAGCTAATATTTTTTACCACTTTTTTATGTGCTAGAGAGTAGACTGAGGGTATAACATGCACGTTCTTGTGTAATCCTCACAACAATTCAGTTATTAATATCCTCCTTTTGCAGTTGAGACCTAGGATTGAACACTTTCCTCAAATCACGTAGCACGTGACAGAACCAGACTAGAACCCAGGCAACCTGACTCCAAAGCTCATCATGCTGTTGACCCTTGTGCTTTATCGTGTCTATTATATTCATAGTGAGATGTAAGGTTTTAGTTTTAATTTTGTGTTTCTTCCTTATAGATTTTTAGATCATGCCTAATATATGATCATATATCCTATTTTTTTCATTTATCCTCATCTCTTGATTATTTCTCCATATCAATACATATTCTTTAAAAGATGATCTTTCAAACTTTTTTCTTTCATTTTGAGACAATGTCTTGCTCTCTTGCACTGGCTAGAGTGCAGTGGTGTCATCATCACAGCTCACTGCAGCCTCCAATGCCTGGGCTCAAGCAATCCTCTTGCCTCAGCCTCCTAAGTAGCTGGGAATGCAAACATGTCCCACTACAACCAGCTAATTTTTGTATTTTTTGTAGAGATGGGGTCTTGCTCTTGCCCAGGCTGGTCTCAAACTCCTGGCCTCAGGCAGTCCTCTTGCCGTGGCCTCCCAGAGTGCTAGGATTACAGGTGTGAACCACTATGCCTGACCGAAGTTTTTTTATTTTTAAAACATTTTTTGTACAGATGAGGTCTCTGTATGTTACTCAGGCTGGTCTTGACCTCCTGGCCTCAAGTAATCCTTCTATCTCAGTCTCCCGAAGTGCTCAGATTACAGGCATGAGCCACCATGCCCAAACCATATTTTGTTTTAAGAGGCTTCATCTGATACCATGCTGGATCTTATTTGTGTTAATGAGAAAAAAACAAACAAGGTTTATAATTTGGAAAAGGATAGCTTTATTTCTCATAAAGGCTTTTACAGCCCACAGTGGCCATTGAGCAGGCTGGGAAACAGAGCTCCCAGCCACAAGCCAGAAACGTGCTTCAAGGGAAGGACAAAGAGAACAGGATTTTATACTGAGCAGAGTGGCTAAATATACATATTTAACAAGCTATAGGAAGAGTTATGAATATTTATGAAAAGAGAACTATGGATCTGCGCAGTGGGGCTTTCTGTCCTTTTATGGGGTCCATGTTTAAAGATGGCCATTCTCTATGTATAAAAGGTGAAACAAGGACATGAAAACCCTCCCTGTGAACGTTCTGTAGACTGTTAAAACCACTTCATGGTTGGTGGTCTTTTATCAGGAAAGAATGCTGGTTTGGCCGTTAGGAAATAAAGCCTGATGGCCATTAGCAAGGGAAGGGCAGGTAAAATGATGTGTGTCCAACCTCCCATACCATCAAAGCTGGGGACTCAGTTTTAAGCTTTTTCTAGGGCCCCCTTGGCCAAGAGGGGCCTTGTTCAGTTAGTGGGAGGCTTAAGATTTTATTTTCATTTCACATTTTATCTTGTTTTAAAAGAGACTTCCTCCGAGGTGGGCATGAAGATTCAAGTTCCCTATTCAATTTCCCTAAACACCTTAGGGGCAGAGGAAAGCTGCCAAGTTACTGCCAGGTGGAGGTGAAAGTACCAGCTTTCTACTTGGTTTGTTGTTGTTGTTGTTGTTGACACCACCAGCAGGGAGGAAAAGAAGTACTTGGTTATGACTGAGTGCAAATAGATGTCTAGGCTCTCTCTCCACTTGGCCTTTGCTAATGGGAGTGGGAATGAGGCCGTAATTTTTTCCGTGGTGTTTGGCTAGAATAGGGTGGTTATTATCTAAATTTTTTCTGTCTTTCTAGGTTGCCCCTTTCCTACTCCTTTGGCTGGAGAGAGCAATCTTTCTTGTTTGTTTGTTTGTTTTGTTGTTGTTGTTGTTCTTGTTGATGATGTTGTTTGTTTTTTGTGCTCCCACTGGAATTTCTGAGTTGCCAGCTTCTCCAGCACCCAGTCTGGAAAATATGGAAGCAAAAAGAAACCCAGTACTCACCACTGGGTCCTGAGAGCCCTAGCCAATCTGCTGTCTTCTCTCTACCTTTCCTAGTCTTCTTAAGATTGTAATATCTAAGGTTTTTAGCTGTACTTAGGTAGGAGGAATAGGGAGAAGTGCATCTTCTCCATCTTGATCCTTCAAACATTTTAATGGCTACATAATATTTTGTTATATGGTTATATCATAATCTTTTTAATGATCTCTTTATTGTTGAACATTTGCTTCTCACTATTCACTATTAAATAAGATTAATATTTGTATGTAAATCTTTGTTTATAGCTTGCTATGTACTAAATAAACTGTGTCCCTCCCTCAAATTCATATGTCAAAGTCCTAACCCCTAAAGTGATTGTATTTGGAAATAGGGATTTTAGGGTGTACTTAAGGTTAAATGAGGTCATAAGGGTGGGGTCCTAATGTGATAGGATTGGTAACTTTATAATAAAAAGAAAAGAGAGAAATTGCAGTAAGGAAAGGCTATGTGAGGACACAGCCAGAAGGCAGCCATCTGTAACCTAAGGAGAGAGATCTGTCAAAAGACAAAATTACAACAAATTTAGTTTGAAGATCTCAATTGACTTTATTTGAGATTCCAGAATCAGGCAACATTTCATTTCGTAAAATAGAAGAAGTGCTCACATAAGCTGAGAAGAAGGAGTTGGTTTTATAGACAGAGAAGGACTGAAGAAAGCAGAAACAAAGGACAAAAAGCGGACTGGTCATTTCAGAGTTACTTCCCTTGTAAGGTAGAAACAGGGAGACAGAACAATAGGACAATAACTGATTGGTTAACCTCAGGTTGCTTCAGGTTAAGGATTAAAACAGAAGGAACTTCATTATCATGCTGATTAAAGATTGAAGCTGGCCTGTTTGAGAAATTGGCTGTTCTCTCTCTCCTGATTTCTCAGAAGGTCAAACAACAGCTTAGTTTTAGTTTAGTGATATGGAATCTCAGCCTGGGTGACTTCATTTTGATTTTTAGTCCGTCTGTTGAGGCCTAGTGTAGAAGCTTAGTCCAAAACAACAGCCTGCTATAATTTTTATTTAACAGCCCTCACCAGACACTGACTCTACTGGCACCTAGATTTGGGCTTTCCAGCCTCCAGAACTGTGAGAAAATAAATCGCTATTGTTTAAGCCACCCGGTCTATGGTATTTTGTTATGGCAGCCTGAGCTGACTATACACAGCTCCAGTAATTTCTTTAGAACAGAGTCCTAGAAATGGAATAAATATGTGAAAGAATAAACATTTGAGGTTTTGGGATCTGTTGTCAAATTGTGCTCTTAATTGTACTGATTTATTCTCCTGCCAGCCATGTGTGAGAGCTCTCAAAGTGCCATATTCTCACCAATAGGAGGCATTATTGAGCATAAGACATCTCTGCAATTTGATGGTATTTTGTTTTTTAACTTGTATATATTTTTTTCTTTTTCTTTTTTATTTTGGCATATTATGGGGGTACAGATTTTAAGGTTTCAATAAATGACCTTTCTCCCCTCCCCCCACAAGTCTGAGTTTCCAACATGACCATCCCCCAGATGGTGCACATCTCACTCATTATGTATGTATATACCCGCCCCCCTCCCCCAACTTGTATCTTTTTGATTTACAGTGAAATTAAAGATTTTTCTGTGTAATTAAAAAATTTCTTCTTATGTAAATTATCCATTCATATTTTTTACCCATCTTACCTATTGATGTTTATTTTTTCTTATGGAATTGTAAATGTTCATTAAATATTAGACATTATCTTTTTTTTTTTTTTTTTTTGAGACAGAGTCTCACTTTGTTGCCCAGGCTAGAGTGAGTGCTGTGGCGTCAGCCTAGCTCACAGCAACCTCAAACTCCTAGGCTCAAGCAATCCTGCTGCCTTAGGCTCCCAAGTAGCTGGGACTACAGGCATGCGCCACCATGCCCGGCTAATTTTTTCTCTCTATATATATATTAGTTGGCCAATTAATTTCTTTCTATTTTTATAGTAGAGACGGGGTCTCGCTCTTGCTCAGGCTGGTTTCGAACCCCTGACCTCGAGCAATCCGCCTGCCTCGGCCTCCTAGAGTGCTAGGATTAGAAGTGTGAGCCACCGCGCCCGGCTGACATTATCATTTATGATCACAAATTGCAAATCTTTTTGAGGTTTCCTCAATTGTTTAAAAATTTTTAGAGATGGTTTTTAATTTACAGAAACTTTTGTTCATTTTCATTTTATTTTATTTTGAGACAGAGTCTTACTCTGTTGCCTGGGCTGGAGTGCAATGGTATCATCATAGTTCACTGCAACTTCCAACGCCTGAACTCGAGAAATCCTCTGGCCTCAGGCTTCCAGTAGCTGGGACCACAAGTGTACATCACCACACCCAGCTAATTTTTGTATTTTTTATAGAGATAGGAAGGGTGGGTCTAACTATACTGCCCAAGCTGGTCTCAAACTCCTGGCCTCAGGAGTGATCCTCCCACCTTGGCCTCCCTAAGTGCTAGGATTACAGGTGTGAGCCACTGCACCTAGCCAATTTTTGTTAATTTCTCTGCAAACAAATCTATAGATTTTTTTTTGAGCTCTTTTTCATTGTTCCTGTGCTTAGAAGTTTCTCTTCTTTCCAAAGTCAGCTAAATATTCACCTATTTTTTCTAGCTCTTTTTAAAATTAACTTGAAAACTATTTTGATAAATAATGGATAAGAATCTAACTTAATTTTCCTTCTGAAATGGTTAGTAAAACCTACTACTCCGTTTATTGAACACATTTTTCTTTTATAAGTAGCTAATTTTCCAAATAAAATTTTTCTACATTATTTTCCTTTTTTCCAATGAAAGATAAAAAGTAAAACATTTTATAAAATTTGAATGAGTTTTTTTTTTAGTGCCCATGTAAATTCCATTTTTATGGAAAGAAGAGTGTTCTCTGTGGCATGAATTTTCTCAAGAATGTGTATATTTTGGCTGGGTACAGTGGCTCACACTTGTAATCCTAAGCACTTTGGAAGGCTGAGGTGGGAGGATCACTCAAACTCAGGAGTTTGAGACCAGCCTGGGCAACATAGCCAGATCCTGTCTCTACAAAAAATTTGAAAATTAGCTGGGTGTGGTATCATGTGCCTGTAGTCCTAGCTACTCTGAAGGCTGAGATGGGAGGATTGCTTGAGCCCAGAAGTTGGAGGTAACGGTGGGCTATGATTACACCACTGCACTCCAGCCTGGGCAACAGAGCAATAATACTCTGTCTCTTCAAAAAAAAAAGAATGTGTATATTTTAATGCATGACATCTTTCTCTTGTTAGTATCAAATATATCAAAAACAAAAGGATGGAAAAGAGTCTTTCTTGTCTGCTTTAACAAATTTAGCTGCAAATAGCATATCACAACTTTAGGTAATTTTTTAAAATAATTCCCAGATTTATTAATATTAGAGAAAGGAATGGGTAGATAAGCAGTGCATAAAGTAGAAGTGGTAATAAAACCCTAATTCCATGTGGTTTCTTGTTACCTTGCCTGCTGTTGACAAACAAACCTGTCACCTCTCTGTTGTGTTTTCATGTTTCTTGGGAAAGGCAATTTAATTGGCCAGGCTGAAATGAAAAGATAAATCCTGGTGTGACTTCTTAACTTTGTTCAATTTGAGAATAAATTTATTCCAGAGACCCTATTTTACCCATAAATTGCCAAAGTAACATCATTGGAATAAATTTTTAAAATTAAGTACTATTATCAGAATAATATAAAAATGAACTCTCGGTTCTTCCCAATTTATATATAGAGAGGTCTTTTCTAGCCATGTCATATTAAAATGTAATTTTTTCTATTCTTCCATGTGATTGGAGACTTCTTTAAAAAGTCTAAATGACCATATTTCTGCACTTCTAAGATGAGTAGTTTTCTTTTTGCATTTCTGAAATCAAGATGCATCATTTGATAAAATAGTATTTTTCCCTCTTGTCCCTACCCCTCAAAATCTGTTATTAAATCATAAGTCATCTAATGATTGATGGTTTTTGCTAATTGAAAAAAAAGCTATACTGTATGCACTTTATAAGCAAAGCATCTGATATAAAGTGACAAAAAAATGAAATTAAAAGAATTGTTACAGGGATAGCAGATAAATGAAATATACAAGTAAACAAAAAAACCCCTGAGATTTCAAGATTAAAAAATCATTTAATGGGAGCAAGACTATTTTTATATCTGTAAATGTTAAATTTTTATATTTAAAATTTTTTAAGTTAAGGAAGATAATAGGACTCTCTTAAGCTTTATGAGCTTATAGCACATTGTAATAGAATATATAAAAATATATTAGAAATAAGAGATGATGAATGAACAAAAAAATGTACAATAACTGTAGAGATATTAAAACTTTTTGGTAGCAGCTTTATTGAGATATAATTCACATACTGTACTTATTTCCTATGGCTGTTGTAACAAATTACCACAAACTTGGTGGCTTGAATCAACAGAAATTTATTTTCTCACAGTTCTGGAGGCCAGAAGTCTAAGTTCAGTATCACTGGCCCAAAATGAAGGTGTTGGCAGGGCTGCACTCCCTCAGCAGGGTCTGTGCGGGAATTCACTCCTTGCCTCTTCTAGCTTCAGGAGGCTGCTGGCATTCCTTACCTGTGGCTGCATCACCAGTCTCCCTCTCTGTGGTCACATGGCCCCTCCTCCTCTTCTGTCTGAAAAAATCTCCCTCTTAAAAAGATATAAGTGATTGCATTTAGGGCCCACCTAGATAATTCAGGATAATCTCCTCATCTCAAAATCCTTAATTTAGTCACATCTACAAAGACTCTTTTCCCATGTAAAGTAGCATTTACAGATTCAGGGATTAAGGATCTGGTATCTTTGAGAGCCATTATCCAACCTACTACACATACCTTACACCCATTTAGAGTGTACAATTAAGTGGTTTTTAGTATATTTACAGAGTAGTGCATCCATAAAAACAAGCAATTTTAGAACATTTTCACCCTCCAAAAAACCCCATACCCATTAGCAGTCACTCCCCATTTCCCTCCAAACCTCCAGCCCTAGGCAACCACTAATCTATTATACTTTCTGTCTCTGTGGCCTTGCCTATTCTGGACATTTCACAGAAATGGAATTATACAATATGTTCTTTTTTTTTTTCTTTTTTGGCTTCTTGCACTTAGAATATTTTCAAAATTTATCTGTACCACGTATCAGTATTTCATTTCTTTTTATTACCAAATAATATTCCTTTGTATGGGTGTACCATCTTTTAATTATCAATCCATTCATACATACCCATTTATTTATCTATTGATGGGTACATTTGGGTTGTTTTCACTTATTGGCTATTGTGAATAGTGCTGCTATGAACTTTTGTGCATAAGTTTTTACGTGAATGTTATGTTTTCAATTCTCTTGGGTATGTATCTAGGAGTGGAGTTGCTGAGTCATATCATAACTTAATATTTAACCTTTTGAGGAACTGCCAGATTGTTTTCCACAGTAGTTACAGCATTTTACATTCCCACCAGCAGTTTATGAGGGCTCCAATTCTTTTACATGCTTGCCCACACTTGTTATTCTCTTTTGGTTTTTTTTTGTTTTGTTTTATAGCTATCTTTGTGGGTGTGAAGTGGTAGCACACTGTGGTTTTGAAATGTATTTCTCTGATGGCTAAAATGATGTTGAGTGTCTTTTCATGTCCTTATTGGTCATTTGCATACCTTCTTTGAGAAAATATTTAGATCCTTTGACCATTTTAAAATCGGGTTATTTGTCTATCATTCAGTTATAAGAGTTCCTTATATATTCAATCTCTTATCAAATATATGATTTGCAAATATTTTCTCCTATTCTGTGGGTTGTTTTTTAACTTTCCTTTTTTTTTTTTTTTTTGAGACAGTCTTGCTCTGTTGTCTGGGCTAGCATGCTATGGCATCAGCCTAGCTCACAGCAACCTCAAGCTCCTAGGCTCAAGCGATCTTCCTGCCTTGGCTCCCAGAGTGCTAAGATTACAGGCGTGAACTACCTCACTCAGCCTACAGATGGGATCTTGCTATGTTGCCCAGGATGGTCTCAAACTCCTGGCCTCAAGTGATCCTCCCCCTTTGGCCTCTCAAAGCGCTGGAATTACAGGTGTAAGCCACTGTGGCCGGACTGATTCATCTCTTAATTTGTTGAATTTATTGTAGTTCTTTTCAAGGAGGTTGCATGAATACTATATTTTCTGAGTAGTTATATGTTGAGAATGTGTACATATTGCCTTTATACTTAACCATACCTTGTATGGTATACTGTACTTGGGCTGTATTTTCTTTTCATCTCAAAACAATATAAACATTGCTTAATTGTTTTCTGGTACTGTATGTTGTGGAGAAGTCTGATGTCAGCCTTATTTGTTTTTCCTCTGTTTCATATTCATTAATTCAACAAATATTTTACTGAGTGCTTACCATATTTCAGGTATTGTTCTATGTTCTATTAACATGACACTGGAATAAAGAAGTCCTTATCTTCCTGTTGCTTATCTTATAGGTGACTTGGTTTGTTAGCCTGCATGCCTTGAAGTTAATCCTCAAAGTTAGAGAGTTTAAGTAGAATATGTCTTGGTATAGAACATTTTGTTTAAAAAATGTCATGAATATGGTGTGTTCTTTTGATTTTCAGACCTTTTTTTTTTTTTTCGTTTCAGGGATCTTTTCTCATATTATGTCTTTAAATACATCTTCTATTCTATTTTTGGACTGTCTACATTTGGGAAACCAATTATGCTTATGTAGGATTAAATTTGCCTTTCATATCTATTAGTTTTATCAATTTCCTTTTCTTTTTCACCTGTATTCACTGTGATGATCTGAGCCTTTTCTCTCTGTCAGTAATTCCATTTTATGTTGCTTGTGCTTTTAAATTTTGATGCTCAATTTGGTTTCCTGCACCTAAACACTGTCCTTTTATCTCATCCTGCCGCTTCATCAGCCTTCGAGTTCTTGTTATATTGAATGTGTGTTTCTATTAAGTTGTCCTATAGCCTGAAGCTCTTGTCAGAAACTTCTTTTTCTTGAGCAATTTTCTTCTAGATTGACTTCATCTGTTATTTGCTTTTTTTCCCCTTCCTGTGTTATGTTTGCATAGTTGCCATGTTCCTATGTTATTTCTTTTCATATTCCTCGTGCTTGGATTGTTCTGCCCTAATTTCTATTTTTTTCTGGTATGGTATGGATGCTTTTCTGACTCTCTTCCTAGGCTATCTGAGACCACTTTGTTTTCAGTTTGAATCTCCAGTTTAGAGGCTTTACATTTCCTTTTCTGGTCACTCTTCTTATTCCTGATGTTAGAGAGGAGGAGAAGAGGACAGTGCCTCTGGAACAAAGCAGTCTGGCTTTGTGTACTCTTTATTCCATCTATTCATTCATTTATTCAACAAGTGTCTGGCTGTTGGTTTATGATGGATATTCTGGTAAATACCAAGTTAAGAGTTTCCCTCTATGCTTAATTTAACTGAGTGCATTTAAAAACAAAAAATTGATTTTGAATATATTCCAAAGCCTTATTGTATTTATTGAGATAATCATATGATTATATTAATTTAATCTATTAATATAATGAATTATATCAATAAATTCTCAAATATCAAACCATCCCTGTGTTTCTAGAATAAACCTCCCTCACACATTTTTGGAGAATTCCTAAAATTAGTCTTTTAATTCTCAGTTTTAGCTTTTGTTTCTCCTCTATTGTTCAGCTCCTCTATTTAGTTTATTTATTTGTTTTTATTAATTTTTTTTGAGGCAGAGTCTCTCCGTCACCCCAAGTAGAGTGCAGTGGTGTCACCATAGCCACTGCAACCTCAAACTCCTAGGGCTCAAGTGATCCTGCTGCTTCAGCCTCCTGAGCAGCTGGGACAACAGGTATGTACCACAATGCCTGGCTAATTTTTCTATTTTTTTATAGAGATGGGGGTCTCACTCTTGCTCAGGCTGGTTTCAAACTCCTGACCTCAAGCAATCCGCCCACCTTGGCCTCCCAGAGTACTAGGATTACAGGCGTGAGCCACCGCGCCCGGCCCATAATTTCGTTTTGATGAATGGTTTGGGCTATTAGTATTAATTTTCCTGATATTTTCCAACTTCTCTTTTTGAAATGCAAGCAGCACACAATCAGGCACTTTCATTATAAAGAAGAGCTGTTACCCAGACAGAGCGAAGAAAGTATTTCTTATACAGCAATATTTATTGAAAATTGTTAATTATCTGATCAGCAAATCATTGAACCATCCTATATGACATAGAAGTAGTGTTTGGAGCACTTGCTTTTAAGGAGGTTTGCTTTAAGGCTATTTTATCAGCACTCAAGCAATGAAACTGGAAGAAAATGTAATTATAAATGTTGGGGTTAATATCAAGCTATTACACACAAGTGCCACCTAGTGGAGATACTATGCCATACACTTTCCTTTCTGATCATTTGTAATAAGCAATGTAATTAACACTCAAGATGGAGTATGTTTGGAGAAAACTGAATCATTGAGTAGTAATTAATAGAGAAAATACAGAAAAATAGAAATGAAGAGAATGAATGCTCACAGATGCCTCTATATGCCTATCATTTTCCTAGTGTTATCTATTTTCTGATGAGTAAATGAAGAGGTTATGATGTCTTTGTTGACTATAACCTGTCTCTCACTTTTCATCTGTTGTATTCCAGTAAATGAAGACCCAAAGTAACTACTTTAGAATGTTTACGTCTAGTCTTTTAGTTACTAAGTATATATTGAATATTTACTCATTACAACAATGCATTGTTGTAAGGGAGTGCATCTGTAGGTATATGCACAAATTAATGTCCCTGTCTGTGGGGGAGGGGGAGGATATGTGCATGCACAGGCACACTGGATGGGATCAGAGTAGGATCTGGGAAGGGGAGGAACACAATATAAACAAATTAAGAACACACACACAAATTTACAAAGCAATGAACAGATGCAAACATTATGAACTATTATATTCATTGCTGCTGAGGAATGCATAGCAAAAGATAAATGAGACTTCAACAGGGCAGGTTTCATGTAGGAAACTCATCTGTTGGGCATGAGTTTTAAATTTCTTTCACCTGCCATGACTTGTTTCTTTACTTCAAAAGGAACCTTAAGAACAATGCTTTAGACATTGACAGAAACAGTTTAAAATGTACAGTGTACTGGCTTATTTGGGAATTTTTGTTTTGTTTTGTTTTATAAGTCAAGTATTTACAAATATATTTTAGGAGCAGATGAGGTTTGTTTTAAATTCCCAGAACACTTTGATCCTCCAAAGACAACTCATTCCAGAGACAACTCATTCCGCATCACCGCCTGAGCTCTGCCCACCCGCCACCGCCCCAGTCTGTGGAAAAATTGTCTTTTCACGAAACCAGTCCGTGGTGCCAAAAATGTTGGAGACCACTGCTCTAACTCACCTCCAAAGTAAAACAAAGTATTGCTTCTCAGACAAGGACTATTCACTGTGTGGCCTGTTTATCAGCTCTGCTCACTCTAGGCATGAGAATCTTGACTCATATTGTCACTTATGTTCACTATTCCCAGGTATCTGTAATGAACATTTATAGTAATGTGTTATTTGTCTTGCAATTATAGTGAGGATGGGTGAGTGTGTAGGGGAGGCAAAATTTTACCTCTATGCTTTTAGGTGTTTTTCCTGGCTGGACCTGAGAATTAATTTGACCTGAGACAGATCAACAAGAGAAAAACACACAATTTTTACATGACATAGGAGACTTCATAAGGAAATGAAGACACAGAGACACAGAGAAGAACACTGAATTGGGCAAAGAATAGTAAATTGTGAAAAAGCAACTAAGTCATGTGAGGAAGCAAGAGGGCAAGAATTATTTAAACAAGGTCTGTACAGATATTGGCAATTGTTAGTCTTTATGCCAGCTAGCCTATATATACAGAACAATCAGAACATGCTAACTCAGAAAACCCCTAGGCTATATTGAGAATGTTGAATCATCCTGATACAAAACAGGATGATTCTTTTCTGAACCAGTGATTTTTTTTCTTTCAGCATTAGAGGATTGAGCCATAATATTGCTGAAAATGTCAAATAATTCAATATTTGTACCATATTCAATATTCAATAATTGTGCCATATGAGTAATTTAGAAAAATAACTACTCAAGCAAAAAGTCAATAAGGACCAAACAACAGGATCTTAGTATAACGTACTAATTAGGATCAGTTATCCCAGATCACCTGGTTCAATTGTTCTCAAACTTCAATGAGCATCAGAATCACCTGAGGGGCTTGTCAAACTACAGATTGCTGGCCTCTACAGAGGTTCTGACTCAGTACATCTGGGGCTCAAATACTTTCAGTTCTCTCAAGTTCTCAGGTGATGCTGATGCAGTTGGTTTAGGGATCACACTTTGTGAATCATTGATCTCATTGGGTTTTCCCTTCAAAGTTGTATGTCAGCTGGGAGGACTGCTTTATTCAATGAAGAAAATTTTCTTGCCCAATTGCTTATCTGCCTCAAGAGCAGACAGGAGCAATGGCTCTGGAGAACTTATTACCTGAAATACCCAAACTCTAGGTACATATACAAGACGCTCATGATGACCCAGTGAGATCCTACTACTATGGTACCCATTTCACAAATGAAGGAACATGGAAACTGGAATTTGAACTCAGGCTTCAGAAAGAGTTCTTAACCACTTCCACTATTCTGCTTTCCCTGGTAACAGGGAAGAACTTAGCTGTGCTCATTGATTCATCAAGAATAATGACAACCAGGTGATTTAGACAGCTAAGGGAACCAAATATTTAGAAAACTTTTTTGCTCTGCTGTAAATTTTTCTCTTTTGACCTTTAAGCCAGTTGAATAATGGTTAATGACTCATTAGCATGGATTCAAGCCAGACGTGTCTCTTAATAATACATTCTAAATTTGCCTAGATGATGAGGAAATTAAATATCATCTTCAAAAATTATGCATCAATGAAATATGCTAGAAACATGTTACATTTCAAACTAATGACTATTCTTTAGTAGCAAATTGCTAAAACATGTTAATTACAAGAACCAGAAACCAACTTGAACTAATATAGCTAAAAATGAAATGTGCATAATACAAGGGCTTCAGGAAGAGACCAGAACAGGGACCAAGACTCTTGTTTCTCTCTGCTTTCTATATCATCTGTCTCTCTCTATGAACAGACTTTCTCTGCAGCCTCAGTTTACATGGAGCAATCTGGCTGTCCAACAACTCTCAAATTTACATTTGAAGGGTGGCAGAATATACTAACCCAAAATATGCCACTTTGGCATAAGGATTACTTTGAGCTAAAGGAACTTGAAAAACAGCAGATACAAGAAGGGCATTCTAATCTCCCCTTTCCTTCCTGAAAATAGTAGATTAAAATCTCCCTGTGAAAGATGCCCTCCCTCTACCAGGAGAAAGGAAACATTCTTCAGTTGGAAGGCTTAGACAAAAGAATTCCGTACAAACAGACCTTGTTAAAATAATTCTTATCTTCCTTTTAGCCTCCCTACATAATTTGGTTACTTTTCCACAATTGCCTCTCTTTGTTCATTCTAATATAAAAACATGTAGGTTTTGCTGCTTCTTTAGGTCTTCATTTCCTTATGAGGGTTCCCTGTCACATGACACTTAGATTAAATTTTTATGTGTTTCTCCTATTAGTCCATTTTATGTTACTTTAATTCTCAGGCCTACCCACAGACCCTAAGAGAGCAGAGGTGAAGTTTTGCCTTCCCTACACATTCACAAGTCCAGCCCCACTCAAAGATCCCTGGCCATTCCTCAATTCTAATCCCTCATTCCCGTGGAGAGAATCTGAATGACCTTACTTAGGTTAAGTGTTCTCTGATCCAACCATTTATGGCTATGGAAGTGGAGTCATGCAATATAAAATTGGCTACCTCTCTGCTTGGGGAAGGGAAGAAAATCATTGACTACGAGCTGGGCTAACACTTCAAGAGAATTCCACTCAGAAACTCATGCAGTGCTTGATCATTTCTGTCACATGATACTTTTTATCTCTTATAGTGACGTGTAGATCAAGAATGTGATTTGTAGTTGGGCATGGTGGTGGGCGCCTGTAGTCCTAGCTACTCAGGAGGCTGAGGCGGAAGGATTGCTTGAGCCCAAAAATCCAAGACCATCTTGGCAGCATAGTGAGACCCTGTCCCATTAAAAAAAAATTTTAAAGAATATAATTTGTTCCTGAGCTATCAAAAATCCAGATGTCAATACCCATTGATGGTGAGGCTGAGGAAAAATAGTCACTCATATATACATTAGTGGTGGGAGAGCAAAAGGGTACAGGCTGCATGTCAAACCTAAAAAAAATACAGGTACATTCGCCTTCTAAGCTAGCAATCCCACTTCTGGGAATCTATTCAACAGGGATCAAGAGAAATTGCCCAAGAATATAGCTGTTTTCAGTCCCTACATTTTCAAAAAAAAAAAAAAAAAATCACAGGTAAAGGGGCCTTGTAACCAGTCTTAGAACACACATGCTCTTATATATCATATACCAGTAGAAAAACTGCATTTAATTTTAGAACTTTTAGTTTACAGGCAACGTTTTCCAGGCAATGCTGCTATTTTATACTGTGAGGAAAGTCTGCCCTATATAATGCTGATGTGATATAGAGGGAAATTGCTCCAAAAATATCTAGTCCCATTGCTGTAGGGTGCTGGGGACTTCACTGGTTACCTCTCTCTGCATCACAGCTTATAGAGCAGCATTAACATGAAAATACTTCATCTAAGTGATAAACAAATGGTATGGAAACATTTTGCAGCCAATACATTTCATGCACATTGGCTGAATCCTTGGGAAAATCCAAGTAAAGAGCAAGGTTCTATGTCAATCATTTACCTTCTTTTTTTTCCCTGCAGTACATCTGTTCGCATGTTACAGACTTTAAAAATGAAATGTTTGAGAAACTCCTTAAGCACCTTTGCCACTGTGCAGATGAATTCCGGGAAGTCATAAAAATTGACATGCAGAGGCAGATGTTTGCCGAACTCTTCGTACATTGTGACTGTGTAAAGGTGGGTTCAGACCCCCACAGAAGGTGAGTTCAGACCCGCACAGAACTGCTTCTCAAACTATTTGTTATGATGGACCCATTTTTAGGTGGTTGTTGTTGTTGATGATGTTTCTAATTTTCAATCTGTTGTAGACCGAATGAAAATGAAAATGGATTACTAAGGAGGAAAAAGAACATACAAAATACAATTCAGATTTTGAATTTTTTTAAACTTTTAAAACTCAGTTTTTAAACTTTTAAATTAAGTTTTTTCTTACTCTCATTGTTGGTGGCTCCCTACAGAAAAGAGTTGCTAGGAGTAGAAAGCCTACCACTTTTATTATGCTGATTCTTAAAAACAAGAAGAGTTTATATTTAAAAGTATTAATGGATCAACTCCTAAGTGGACATATAGGAATAACATTTATTGGGTGTCGGGCAGGTGGGAGGGAGGAGGAGGGGATGAGTATATACAAACATAATGAGTGAGGTGTACAACGTTTGGGGGATGGTCACGCTTGAAGCTCTGACTCGAGGGTGTAGGGGGGCATGGGCAATATATGTAACCTTAACATTTGTACCACCATAATATGCTGAAATTAAAAAAAAAGTGTTTCCGAGAATGGGATTTGGGAGGACAATTGTGTGCAAGGATACCAAGTGGATTTGTAATATGATATAAACTTTACTGAAATATATTTGTTTATGAACCTTATATTTATTATTTGTATGCCTATGTTCCAGAAAGGATTTAAGGAAGCTCACAAGAATAGATAGAATGCAACAAAGTAGGATAAAAGAAGAAAAAAATAAGAGAGAGGCTACTAAATGAAGCTGGGAACAAAGCCCAAAATAATACAAAAAAGTAGGCCCCACACTGGATGTCTGGCCTGAAGGCCAAGCAGGTTCTTGGCTTCAAGCAGGAAAGAATTCAAGAGCAAGCTGACAGAGCAAGGTTATTAAAGAAAAGGAAAAAAAAGGAGGCTGCCCCATAGATAGGGCAGCAGTTCTCTCTCTCTCAGCAATAGAGAGTAGACCTTTTGAGTTTCTGGGGTCTTATTTTATACCTTTTTTTTTTTTTTTTTTTTTGCCTACCCTTTAGTTTCCAAAGCATGCTCATTCACATATTGACTGACTGAAATTCTTTTATAATAGGCCAGAACCCCACTACACAAAGGGAAAACAGATACAAAATAGTGTCAAAAGACTTCTTCACCTAAAATTACAAGACTCTGTGTGTGTGTGTGTGTGTGTGTGTGTGTGTGTGTGTGTGTGTGTGTGTGTGGTGTGTGTATTTAAATTCCTTTATTCCCATGTCATCCTTTTGGCTGAACTTTATTCATATAATATCTTCCCTTCTTCTTATATTCTTCTCTCTTATGAAAGGTATCATTATCCAGTCATTCAAGCCAAACCTCCTACTCCTTCACCAGCCCCCCACTTCTAATCATCAAGTGTTAAGAGACAACTTCCTAAATTTTTGCAAGTCCATTTCTTCATAAGTCTGGCATGTGAGATTTTAATTGCTCTGTTGCAGTTTTCTTTTCTCCAGCCAGTGGTGAGAGTTTGCCTGCTGAATCAGGATAATTAGTCTTGATTTCATATTCTAGCTTGTACTAAATGTAATCCAGATCAGAGTCAGCTCTCTGGAACATCAGTTCTACCTTATTGGCCTCCACCTCCATGTTGAATAGTTCATTTTATACCTGCTATTTAAATTTATGTTAAGCAGTAGGATAATTATTCATAAGATTTCTGGGAAAGGAGTGGGGAATTCTCAGAACTGAGAACTCCCTCTTTTAAATCATATAGGGTAATTTCTAGGAGTTGCCATGGCATTTGTAAACTGTCACAGACCTGGTGGGAGTTTCTTTTAGTATGCTAATACATTATAAACAGGGTATGATGAGCAGTGAAGATAATCCGAGGCCATTTTTTTGTGGTCATCTGGGTCCTAGCTGGTTTTGGCCAGTTTCTCCACCTCTTATTTTATCTTTTATCAGAAACCTTGGTTCAGGTCTTATATGACTCTTTATCAAGCAGGGCCTATCTTTTCCCTATCTCAAAAATGCTACCATATTGACCTAAATATTGATTGTGAGTTGTTTACAAGTTTGGATATAAGCTTCCTAGCCACGAATGTGAAAAGGGAAACATGACGAAACACGCTATTGACAATGTTTATAAGATAATTACAAACTGGTGCTAAGTACAGAAATTTGGGGTTCAAATTATAGTTAGGAGTTTCTCCTGGAGGAACTCATTAAAGGGGTCCTATGTGATGAAGTGAACATCACTTTTGATGGACTCATAAGAAGTCCAGTGACTTTTTAGGGCAGTTTCTTGACTGTAAGCAAATGATACCACACTGGACTGCAATTCAGAAAAAGTACTTCTTTTTTTTATTTATTTTTTATTTTAGAAAAAGCAATTCTTTTTTTTTTTTGAGACAGAGTCTTGCTTTGTTGCCTAGGCTAGAGTGAGTGCCGTGGCGTCAGCCTAGCTCACAGCAACCTCAAACTCCTGGGCTCAAGCGATCCTTCTGTCTCAGCCTCCCAAGTAGCTGGGACTACAGGCATGTGCCACAATGCCCGGCTAACTTTTTCTATATATATTAGTTGGCCAATTAGTTTCTTTCTATTTATAGTAGAGACGGGGTCTCGCTCTTGCTCAGGCTGGTTTCGAACTCCTGACCTCGAGCAATCCGCCCGCCTCGGCCTCCCAGAGAGCTAGGATTACAGGCGTGAGCCACCGCGCCCGGCCTAGAAAAAGCAATTCTTAAAGGAACTAATATATTGCAGTCTAGGTTCTCAGATCCCTGTTATTTTGGCTAAAGCCAGGAATATATTTTATAAAATCTGAAATGTCTATGTGTCTTTCAGGCAGTCCTTCTTGAATATTGCTGCTGTTAGCAGAGCTTGTAAGAACTATTGGGTGACATAAGCATCAAGATCTTACTCCCCAGTAAAATGCCTGAAGGATGTTCTCTGTTGGCCAACTTAACACCAACTCATATGCTTTAACAAACATAGTGAGATAATATTTAGAGGAATTATTAATAACTGAGACTTGTTTGTGCTCTTTGCTTTTCTTCCCCTCATTCAAACAGCAGTTATGTGCTGATCTTGGAAGTGTAAGGACAGAAAAACTCTACCTCCATCCTCTTAGGGTCCCAGCTGGGCTTGAGAATTAAACTGACATAAGATAGAGTAACAGAAGAGAAGCATACAAATTTATAAGTTTTATATGGCATGAGAGCCATCATAAATAAATGAAGACTCAAAGAAGCAGTTAGAGTCGGTTACTTATATACGGGATTGGACAAAGAATAGTAAACTGTGTTAATGTGGGTAAATTATGCATGGAGACTTAAAAGATAAGAGTCAGTCTAACAAGGTTTATACAGTATTCTTTTGGTCTCAATTTCTCATCCTTGAAGATAAGAATGTTGCCTTTCCTTCTAATACAGTGAGAGTGTCTTTCACATGGGAAATTTCATCTTCTGCTTTGAAGAAACAGCATGAAGGTCAAAGTGATCTTCTTGCATCTGTTGCTTTTCAAGTGTCTTTAACAATAGTCAGTATGCTAGAATAGCATATTTTAACCCCTTCATAGGGAAGGTAAATAGAGTCTAGAATAAAGAAGTGAATTGAGTTTCTGAGTGGGTATTTCTAACCAGTAGCTAAGACAAGAGTTCTGAAAGCCTTTTTTTGTTTTGTTTTGTTTTGTTTTGTTTTGTTTTGTTTTTTTTGAGACAGAGTCTCACTCTGATGCCTGGGCTAGAGGGAGTGTCATGACGTCAGCCTAGCTCACAGCAACCTCAAACTCCTGGGCTCAAGTGATCCTCCTGCCTCAGTCTCCAGAGTAGCTGGGACTACAGGTGCATGCCACTTTGCGTGTCTAATTTTTTGTTTCTAATTTTAGTTGCCTGGCTAAGTTTTTCTATTTTTAGTAGAGATGGGGTCTCATTCTTGCTCAGGCTGGTCTCAAACTCCTAACCTCAAGTGATCCTCCCGCCTCAGCCTCCCAGAGTGCTATGATTACATGCGTGGGCCACCACACCCGGGCCTGAAGGCCTTTAAATTGAAAATGCTGGGCTCTTGAGAAAGAACATTCTTCTTATAAAGAAGAATGGAAAATATGACATCAAAGCAATTTTTCTATCACTGGGAAATTGTGACCAGCTGATAGGAGGAAGAGGTTGGAGTAGGTATGACTAAATCTTAGAGGTTGTCTGGGTCCCTTAGTCAGGATCAGTGCCTAATCCCCCATCCCTGAACTCCAGTCAGGGTTGGAGGTTGAGGGCAACATTATAGACACTTTTGGAAATTCCATGTAGATTGGGATGAAATTTAAGAACTGCAAACCCTTATGCTTCATTTCCTGGGTATAGTTCAGAGACTGCAAGCTTTAGAGAAGTCCTGAATCCAATATGGCACTAAAGAGGAAGGATAGTAGCTGCAGTAGGCGGGGTCACAATTTTTTCTTTTTTTTTTTTTTTTTATCAGTCCACGAGTCAATGGACATTTGGGTTGTTTCCAATTTGGAACTATTGTGAATTAGACTGCTAAGAACATTCATGTATAAGTCTTATAGTGTACACGTTTTAATTTATCTCATAGATTAAATTAAACTTTGACTCAAAAATGGCCTGCATTTCAATGAGGTTGAGATGGCAGAACCTTCTTGGCATACTACAGAGGAAGAAATCTAAAGGCTTTCAAGATTGCTGATATTGATTTCTCATATGTAGCCTGTGCATATGAACTTCTACCACATAGCCCAAGACAGCTCAAATGACACTCCCTTGAGAAATATTCAAGAATATTAATATTAATGAAGGGAACACCAGCATCACTAAAACTTCTTTGTTAACTGTCCTGGGGAAGATGTTGGGAGACACTGCCACTGAAGTAAACTTATTTCAAGGGAAATCATTGGAATCCAGAGTGACAGAAGATGTATGTCATTTAACTGCCAGAGACAGGGTCCACAAAGTTAGTGCTCATAAATGACATTGATATATGATATTTTGATTCAATCCCTAAGGACCAAGGCCATATTTTTATAGGTCCAGTTTGTCTAGGATTCACACTGTGGTTATTTCTTTAGTTCCTGAATATATACTTGGAATTACCCTAATGAACAGTGGGGGTTAAAGTGGCCATCTGAATGTTTTGGCCCACACGGATTGTCTTGGTGATCATGAATGGTTTCCTTAGGAATTAAATGGATAGGATGTCTACTATATTATTAACTGGGTATATTTACAGAAAAGCACTAACTATGGAGTCGGAAACATAAGTTGAGATACCACAATGGAGAATCTTGGTCTCTCATGCAGTTTCCAGACTTAAGTCCATTTATACACCCTGAACTCTTCAGTTAAAAGAGAGGCTGAGTCTCCTGGGAAAGAATTATACAAGACTTTCTCAAGCATATATTGTAGATATTACTCCAGGTTTTCCTCACAGGGCCTGTAGGCGTTTATTAGTGTGACTATGCATTGAGAAAATGGAAAATATCCCAGATTTTCAGGGATTACCAGACACTGACTCCAAGTTAACACTAATCCCTAGGATCCTAAAGCACCCCAGTGGACTGTTAGTTTAAAATTAGAATTTATGGATGTCAGGTGATAAATGCTATTTTGGTCCAAGGTTATAGCACAGGCCCAATTAATCTGTGGATTTAGCTATGGTTATTTCTGGTTCCTGAATGTTTAATTGGAATGGACACACTCAGCAATAACAGAATCCTCACATTTGTTCTTCAAATTGGAGACTGGGGACATTTATGGTAGGAAGGACCAAACAGAAACTCCTGAAATTTCCCTGTCTGCCAGAATCTAAAAAACAAATAAACAGATAACAAAAACAAAAGCAGAGAGTACATATGAAAATATATAAAGGATTCAAGGGAAGTAATCCTATCACATTCTTTTCTAATTCTTCTGTTTTGTCTATGCAGAAGGTGGATACATCTTGATGAATGTTTGTAGATTACTGTGACTCTATTTGCAGTGGCTTTTCCAGGTGTGGAATCTTTATTGAACCAAATCAACATAGGCCTCATTCACAACTGTTGGTCTGACACAGGCATCCTCAAACTATGGCCCGCAGGCCATATGCGGGTGTTTTTGCCCGTTTGTTTTTTTACTTCAAAATAAGATATGTGCAGTGTGCATAGGAATTTGTTCATAGTTTTTTTTAAACTATAGTCCATCCCTCCAACGGTCTGAGGGACAGTGAACTGGCCCCCTGTTTAAAAACTTTGAGGATCCCTGGTCTGGCAAATTCTCTTTTCTCTAGGGCAGTTTACAAGGGCCAATAGAGAAGTTTAATTTCACCTGTCAGAAACAGCAGTATACTTTCACTGCTTTGCCTTAAGGTTAAGGCAGCTCTCCTTTTCTCTATCATAATCTGGCATGCAAAGACCTTGATTGTGTTGACATATCACAGAACATCACACAGGTTCGTGATGTCAATCATGGTGATTGGACTTGAGCCAGAAGTGGCATTAGATACTTTGGTAAGACACAAGCATGTCAGAGGATGGGAGATTAACCCCACAAAAATCCAAGGTTTACTACCTTGGTGAAATTTTTAGCAATCCAGTGGTTCCAAGTATAGGATAAATTGCCATACCTTGTGCCACTTACCACTAAGGAAGAGGCGTAATGCTTACTGGATTGTTTTTACATTTTTGCCATATTTGCATATTCTGCTTTTAAGAATTAGCTGAGCAGGTTTGTGTGTGTTGCCTTTATGCTTTAACTGAGCCATCAGTTGCCAGAGTGGATTCATCCCAGAGCAAGAAAAGGCTCTACAGGCTTTTCTAGGTAATGCAAAAACTCTTCTTCACCTTGTACATTATGACCCAGAGGATCTTTTGGTATTTGGAGTGCATGTGGCACATTGGAATGCTGTGGCAAGTTGCAATAGTAGAATTGTAAATCCCTTGAGTTTTGGAGCAAATCCCTGTCCTCTACTAAAGTTCATTATTCTCCTTCGAGAAACAGCTCCTGTGTGTGTTTGTATTCCATAATTCATAAAACCATATACTTATGATTTGTGCATTTTTATGTATATATTGTATACATTTTTTAAAATATTTAGTTAAAAAATTTATATGGAAAAATAAAAGTCCAAATATACCAAAAACAATTATACATTTCTTTCTTTTTTTTTTTTTTACATTTCTTTATAATTGGGGAGAATTTCCCTGATTTTTAAAATAAAGTTATATTAATTAAAATGGCTTTGGCTTTGATGCTGGAATAGATAAACAAATCAATGGCACAGAATATTGGATGTGAAAGTATGTGAGAATTTAGTATATGACATAGGTAGCAATATAAATCAGTGAGAAAAGGACTAATCAATAAATGATATTGGCGCAATTGGCTTTCCGTATTGGGAAAAAACATAAAATTAGATTCCAACCTCACTAATGAGGAGAAATGAGTTCTATCTGACCAAAAACCTAGATGTGGAACCAAAATTTTAAAAATTTTAGAAGAAAATGTAGAGTACATACCTTCTGACTTCAGTATAGGTATTGATTTCCTAAAGAATATTCCAAATGGGTGCAAACCATAGAAGAAATGATTAATATACTTGGCTACCTCAAAATTAATGGATATCCTCAAAATTAATGGATAGCATTGATATGGCTAAACTCATCAAAAGTTAAATTAAAATATAAGAGGTAAACTGGGAAAAATATTTGCTATGTAGATAACAAAATGATCATTATCAAAATTTTTAAATTTATAAGAAATAGACAACTATTCTCAACTGAAGAATGGGAAAATAACAAGAAAAAAATTTGCAGAAGAGGAAACCCACATATATAAGTATATGAAAACATATTAAGTCTCACTAATAATCAGGGAAAAGCAAATTAAAATAAGATTCCATCTTATCTATCAAATTGGAAAAATAATATCAAGTTTTGGTGTGGTTCTGGAGAAATGATACTCTCAGTGCTGGTGGGAATGTAAATTGTTGTGGGCATTTTGTGGAGCAATTTGGCACTAACTACTAAAGTTGAAAATGCATACATTACACAATCCAATAATTCCAATTCTAGTTATTTATCTTAGAGCTGTGGTCCCCAATCCCCAGGGCTGTCTCCTGATACCAGTCCGTGGCCTGTTAGGAAGGGGCAACGCATCACCACCTGTGCTACGCCTCCCTCCTCCCTCTCTCCCAATCCCAACCAATGTCCATGAAAAAATTGTCTTCCATGAAACTGAACCCTGGTGCCAAAAATGTTGGGGACCACTGCGTTAGAGAAATGTTTGCACATAAGGAAATGTGTATAAGGACATCCACTGCAGCATTATGTTGATATCCGAATACTAAAAATAATCTAAATGTCTATCAATAGAGGAATGTTAAAAAAAATTATGGTGTTTTTATATTGTAGAATACCATACTGCAGTTGAAGGAAATAAAACATATTTCTTTACATTCATGAATTAGATCTCAGTGTTGAATAAATAAAAGCAATTTGAAGAAGGATATATGTACTATATCAGTTTTTTTTAGTACATACACAAAATAATAATCATTTCTGGGTGTTGGGAACACAGATGTTTTATCATTTTCTATAATTAAAATTTTTCTCAAAATTAAACAATGCAAACAAGGAATAAGTAGGAAGATTTTAATTGTTTCAAGTGACATACTCATGTAAGGTTAGATAAGAACCGAATATTATATACTGGGTTGGCAATTGATAAGTCAGTAACAACAAATATTTGTTACACATTCACTAATTGTAAGGCATTTTGACATGTCACAGAATGGAGAAGTCAAATATAAGCCTAAAGGGAAGATATAGCTTTCCTGATTTTGATGCTGTAGCTTTTATTTACATAATGATGATGGTGGTGGTGGTGATAATAAACCATGTTCCAACTGCATAAAAATCTTAAATTTCATATAACAATTAATTACAAATTTTCTGCTTAGGCAGGGGTTTTGAATCGGCAGAGGACATTGGCTTTGCTGGAAATGTTCTATGACCAAAGTTCACAAACGATTAGAAGTTTACTCCGAAACCCAAGACAATGTAAGTGTGATTCAGAGGAAATATGCTCAAGCTGGAGTATCATGGTACACTGATGTGATAACACAAAATCAATCTATTGCCATGAAATCCCTTCATATAACATCTCTCTTAGCTCATAATAGCTATATCCAGTTGTTTATTCTCTTACAAAATTCACTCTTCATCACAACTAGATTTTTTTTTCCTTTTTGCAATATTCAAAATTGTTATCTCAGAACTCAGCCAGGACTTAATTTTATTTTTTATTTTTTTATTTTTTATTTTTTTTTTGAGACAGTGTCTTGCTTTGTTGCCCAGGCTAGAGTGAGTGCTGTGGCGTCAGCCTAGCTCACAGCAACCTCAAACTCCTGGGCTCAAGCAATCCTACTGCCTCAGCCTCCCGAGTAGCTGGGACTACAGGCATGCGCCACCATGCCCGGCTAAGTTTTTCTATATATATTAGTTGACCAATTAATTTCTTTCTATTTATAGTAGAAACGGGGTCTCGCTCTTGCTCAGGCTGGTTTCGAACTCCTGACCTCGAGCAATCCTCCCACCTCGGCCTCCCAGAGTGCTAGGATTACAGGCGTGAGCCACTGTGCCCGGCCACCAGAACTTAATTTTAAATTGATTCAATCTGAATGCTTTGGAAATTAAGCTAGCGATGGTAATTGTATTTTTAATGCCCAATGTAGAACTAATATTCTAAGAAAAATATTTTCTTCTCCCAAGCATTTTTACTTGTACATGTTCACTGTACTTATACAGTAAAATATCCTTTTTATATTACCACCAAAACAAATAGAATTATGGGTTTATTTTTATTTATTTTATTTTTTCAGAGATGGGGGTCTCACTATGTTGCCCAGGCTGGCCTTGAACTCCTGGGTTCCAGTGATACTTCTACCTTACCCTCCTGAGTAGTTGGGACTACAGGCACATGCCACTAGGCCCAGTGTATTTTTGTTTTTTAAAGAGAAAGTCTTTTGGCTAGGTGATGTGGCTCATGCCTATAATCTTAGCACTTTGGGAGGCTGAGGCAGGAGGATCTCTTCAGGCTAGGAGTTCAAGACCAGCCTGAGCAAAAGTGAGATCCCATCAGTACAAAAACTAGAAAAATTACCGAGACACGGTGTGTTCCTGTAGTCCCAGCTACTGAGGAGGCTGAGGCAGGAGGATTGCTTGAGCTCAGGAGTTTGAGGATGCAGTAAGCTATGATGACACCACTGCTTTCTACCCTGGGATACAGAGCAAGACTTTATCTCAAAAACAAAACAAAACAAAACCCTTTTAATGGCTGGATTTTCCAATGAATGTCACTATTTTATTTCCATGTGAGGATTTATTACTTGGATACTTAAAAATCGATATGTGATATATGTGAAGTAGTCCTGAAAATAGCTTAACTACTAAATGTTTTTGTGGGGATGGGGACAGTCTTGTGGCATAAATCCCACTCTCTATAGTGCTGGACACCAGGGTTTTGTTGTTTATTTTTTTTTAGCAGCAGGATTCTGGTGAATGCTATTCGGTCTCTCCCTAGAATTCAGATCTAGCTGTACACATAAGTTATAGAGGAAAATAACTGAGGAATGAAGAAGAAAGAGAGAAAGTGAAGGGAGATAAAATGAATTTGGAAAAACATAGCCTCAGTGAAAGACTCTCATGGATAGAGAATTGCTTTTACTTTTAGATAGCAGATATTGAAAAGATACTAGAGATGGAAGAGTGTCGCCCTTCCCATCCCTCTGCTATATTTGCTGTAGGAGGACCACAAAGGTAGGGGATAAATTCTATGTTCCTTGGCAGTCTAAGCAACACTCAAGTAGCAAAAGAAAAATCACTTTCATTTCCAAAACCACAACTTTTAGGAAGAGATGATCTTCAGTAGTGAGGATTGTTTATGTTCTTTTAGATACTGTTTTACTTTTTATTA